>NC_056733.1:284998504-285008504 GCF_019279795.1 Protopterus annectens
CATACTTTTTAATCTCATGTCATTGGATGAGCCATTCTAATGTGTCCAAAATGGGGATTATGTATAACTTTAATGCAGTGGATTATTCAATATATTTTATGTGAAGGAAGTTTGCAATATTCCATAGGTGGTGGATCTTTCCATTACCTGTTAAATAAAAGGGCTCTTGGTTTCACGTTATGCATTTTAAGACATGTGGCCCGAGTGTACTTTAACGTTACAAATAAAGAGATTGGAAATCTGATGACTAGGAAGGAAATTTTGTGGGAAGCCATTTGAGATGGTGCAACTGTTTTCTGCTTTATATCACATCAAACTTGCTGTTGATAAAAATACCCAAACTATGAGGACTGACTTGTTGGAATGGGTCATTATCTAAGAGTATACATAATTCAACCTGTGGACATTGCGTTTGCCTTGGTTGTTAATACTTACCAAGCATTTCCAAGTCAAATCACAATGCATGTTTGATCATACTCTAGATGTTGAATACCCTGATAAAATTTCCAATAAAAATGATTCTACAAGACTCCATTTAGATAGTTGTGATACTGAAAGACTGGTTGGTTACACTATTATTACTCGCACTGCCATTGAACTCCCCAGACTGAATAAGGACACTGCTGCAGTCAGTTGTCCTTTTCATCCTAAGAGTAGGGACACTACAAGGACCTTAGTACTTCTCATCATCTCAGACACGACCTCATTGTCACACGTATAGGTGCAAACAACCTTAAGCATTCCACACTGAGGGAGATACAGTGATTCTATGGCTGACCTATGTAGCTACAGACCTGTTACTCTTACTAGTTTAGTATGCAAGGTCATTGAACATATAAGTACCAAACTGAAGTGGCATTGGTGAGCTCCAAACCTTTGACCAAGTCAAATTGATTTTGTAAAAGGTAGGTCATACCTTCTTTAACCTGGCAGACTTCTTTCAGAGACACATTGAAACAGAGGACAGAAATCTGACTATGCATATACTGCCTACCCTTACCTATCCAAGGGGTCTATGTTCACGCACTGAATAACAATTTCAGTGCATGGCTTATCAGTGAATGTTGAATTTACCAAACATGCTTATCTTTGAAAAATCCTGTTCAGCATCTACATCAATGAAGTTAAACCAGATTTCAGGGATTTCTGGCTTACATTGTTTACTAACTACTGTAAACTGGATATAATTGACAAGGCTCTTTTGGATGTCAAAATCCTGCAAGAGAGGTTGCAACTTACCAGCACCTTATATATCAGCCACAGACTCATTGCATGTGCAAAATATTCAGTATAGTTATCTTTGATAAAGCCAGCTCCTAATATTGTGCCATATTTATGGCACTACCCTTAAAACAGAAATTGCCATCAGACTTCACCATCTACAATGAAAGTGAGATTACTTTTGACCATTATATTTCAGTCATGATGAAGAAGTGTTTATAACGTGTTCATCTTCACTGCTAAGGCATATCTTGCAGGTCCAAAGTAGTCCACCACCCACTATATGACTCCTGAGAAGCAACTTTTAGCATATCAGGCTGTGAAAGGCCTGGAGCTTTTTGATTTCCTCCACCATCACAGAAATAATATGCAATCCAACGCTCACTCAAAGGACATCAACCTTCACTGCAAGAATCAACAAATCCTGCTGGAACAACAGGTTCTTAATTGAAGGTATCCCTTGTCTACGGGATAGATTTCTTTTGTACAAAAAGCAAAGCAAATCCATTTGTATCTTTAAACATAAAAAAAACAGAAATATCAATATAAACTCCACGTAACAAGCAAACCAAAATGAATCACCAAGAAAAGCCCTTTAATTACATAAAGATAAACGCTTTTGTCTTAATACCTGTAAAATAGACTTCACCAGATAAAATCACCAACAACCAACCCTCGCTGGGAGAATGCATCTATTATACCTGAGTGGAGAATAGTGTCAAAGGCTTTGGCTAGGTCAAGGTAGGCGGTGTGCACAGTCTTCCCCTCATCCATGGCTTTGGTGACTGTTTTGAAGAAGTCGACAAAATTTAACAGGCATGATCTCCCTTTGACAAAACCAAACTCTGCGGGGTCAAGCGTTTGGAGGTTGCCAATGTCATTGTTTATAAGGTTCATGATAATGTGTTCCATGGCCTTGCAGATCAGACAAGTTAGGTTGATGGGCCTATAATTGCTTGAATTAGTGGATTATCCACCTTTGTGTAGAGGGATGACGGTGGCTGTCCTCCATTTGGCTGGGACGAAACTAGTGCTCAGGCTTTGGTTGAATATGGTGCCTAATGGGGCTGAGAGCTCATGCCTGAGCCCATGTGGGATACAGGAGACTGTATTTTTTGCCTTTGAGAGGGCATTGAAAACCTGGTCCCTGGAGATGAGGGGAGGGGGGACAGGTGCTGGGGATGTCCTGGTTTACTGATGGGGGAAAGGGGGGAGTTTTCACTGAACCTGTTTGCCAGCAGGTTGGCTATATCTATGGCATTTATATATGTGGTGTTATTGACCACCAGTTCAGAGCAGATTTAGTTGCTACCTCCGAGACTGCGGAAGTATGTAAAGAAAGCCTTGTGATTGTCCTTAGTGGATTTGGCCAACCTGGACTCGAAGTTAGCCTTAGAGGATTTCAGCAGTGACATTATTTGCTTCTTCAGACAAAGGAGAGATTCCTTCCAATTTGGCACCTGCTCCTTCTTGGTCCTGGACTGCAACTTTTTCCTTTTATTATAGAGTTTGTTTATTGCTGCTGTCCACCAGACAGGTTTATTCTTCCTTGAGGAAGATGGTTTGGTCCTGTCAAGTATTGCTGACTCCATACAGCTATGTAGGTGCTCATATATTTTTTTTTTGGTGTAGCCCTGGACATTAGTGCTAGTTCCAACTGAAGGGACAGTGGCTGTGAAGCTGCTTATACCTGCTCTCATGAGAATGTAGTCAGCTTTGGAAAAGTTTTTTTGTTTGACCCTGTCAAGGGGGGTGGGGGGAATCAGGAGAGATAGTGACTTCAAAATTGATCGCTTTATGGTTGGATCTTAACAAGGAGGATAACACAGTAGGAATGCTACAGTGGCTACTCATGTTGGTTAGGACCAGGTCCAGGTTATTTTAACCTCTCACAGGGGTGTTGACCAGCTGATCCAATGCATTGGCATTGACAACGTTGAGGAATCTCTATGCATTCATGTTTGGGCTAGAGTAGGTCTTCCACTCTATAGCTGGGAAGTTAAAGTCACCCAGGATCAGTGTAGAGAATTGAATCTTGATGGATCCAATAAAGTCCAGATAAGTGGAGTGGGTGTCCTGAGTCATGGTTGAGAGTCAGTAGCTAGCTATGATTTTAACAGGCATTTTGTCAACAATTAACTGCACTTAGGTTCATAGGTTCATAGGCTCATACTAGGCTATCTGCCCTAGGGCATTTATAAGCCTAGCCAGAGTGTGTTTGGATTTCACCACCCATTTTAAATTAATTTTGCTATGCCCTTTTTCGAGGTTAGTATACTGTGCCTCTGTCTAACAGTGACACAGAAGTGATACCCAGGGTAAACCTACGATATCCCATCCACTCATCAAGATTCCTCTTGAAGAGAGTCAATGAGGGACTCTGCCTAACCTGGACTGGGATTTTATTCCAGAGTGAAGGGAGCCTCTGGGTTATGAAAATGTCCCTCCAGCATGTCCTATTTATTTCAGTGCTGAGGTTCAAGTCTCTCGAGCACGTAGTTCGATGGGATTTGGATTTTCTGAGGTGCAGCATGTCCATTAATTCCGGGTTGGACATGGTTTTATACGTCAGGCACATATCGCTTCTGAGCAGGCGGTATGCCACTGAGTAGAGCTGGAGTTTCTTTAACCAGGCAGCATATGGCATCTGTTTGAGCCCTTTGATCCTCTTGGTGAGGTACTTTTGGGGTTTTTCCAATTGCTGCAGGTGTCTGGTAAGGTACATCCCAAAAGGGGCATTGTACTCAATTATGGGCCTGATGAGGGATGAGTAAAGAGGCATGATGATCTCCCCTGATCTAGATGTGAATCCCTTCATGATTAAGTGGGCTATATAAAATGTTTTTCTAACCACTTTGGCCATGTGATTGTCAAATGAGAGATTGCTATCAACTTGGGTCCCCAGGTCCCTAATTACTTCTTCTGTACTTAATGGATTACCACCTATGTGGTAATTTGTGCGCACTTTGTTTTTGCCAAAGGGGATGACTGTATACTTTTTGGCGTTTAGCTTGAGGCCATGGCTCTGGCACCAGTTGTCTGTTTCTATGAGGCCCTTTTGGAGGATGCTTGTGTCGGCTGGAGAGTCGATTATGGCGCCCAGTTTGCAGTCATCTGCGAACTTGGTCAGCCACAGTCCTTCCATGTTGGCCTGTACCTCCAAGAAATATATACCGAACAAGAGAGGTCCCAAGACTGAGCCTTGTGGGATGGCAGTTTTAACTGGTTTGGAGTCTGACATGGCTCCAGCAATTCTAACCATGTGGGTTCTGTCCATGAGCCAGTTTACAACCCATCTAGTGACATAGGGGTTTATATTTAAGCTGGTGAGCTTATCTATAATGCCCGAGTGGGGTATTGTATCGAAGGCTTTTGCGAGGTCCAGGTAGGCTGTGTGGACCACCTTCCCCTCGTCAATGGCCTTGGTGACTGTTTCAAAGAAATCGACCAGGTTTAAGAGGCAGGATCTGCCCTTAACAAAGCCGAACTGGGTAGGATCCAGTGTCTGTAGGTCCCCAATATCTTTATTTAAGAGGTCCATGATGATCCTTTCCATAGCTTTGCAGACCAAGCTAGTCAGGCTTATGGAGCGATAGTTTCCAGGATCCATTGAGGCACCACCTTTGTGGAGAGGGACCACTGTTGCTGTACGCCACTCTTTGGGTACATATCCTGTAGTAAGGCTAAGATTGAACAGTAGTTTTATGTTTGGGTTTAGCTCTTCTTGGAGTTCATGTAGGACGCAGCCTGAGACACCGTCTGGTCCCTTTGATGCTGTGTTTTTTGCTTTGGAGAGGGCGGCTCTTACCTGAGCATCTGAAATGTCAGGGGGACAGCAGTCTGCTGGGATAGATATTTGCCCTTTTGGTGGGGGGGGGAGTTTGCGCTGAACCTGTCAGCTAGGATGTTGGCAATGTCTGTGGGTTCGATGTATTTTTTTGTCATTTTGGACTAATTCTGAGCATATCTGGGAATTCCCACCCAGGTTCCTAACATAACTAAAGAAAGCCTTGTGATTATCTTTAGTGTCCTGTGCAATTTTTCTCTCAAAGCTGGGCTTAGACGATTTTATGAGTACCCGTATTTTTTTGCTAATACTGATCAGAGATGCCTTCCCTTTTTGGGATTTTGCTCTGTCATGTAGTAGCTTCCTCCTTCTATTGTATAGTTTGTTTATGGCTGGGGTCCACCAGACAGAACGTCTGCCTTTGGAGGATTGGGTCTTGGATTTATTTGGGATTGCATGATCCATGCATTCCTGAAGGTGTTCATAGAATGGGTTTATAAAGGATTCTGCGGTCTGGGACGTATTTTCCACGGGCTCAGGGGCTTTGAAGGAGTCCACCTCGGTTTTGATGAGTGTGAAATTTGCTTTAGAGAAGTTTTTCACTGTGGTTTTCTGGGCAGGGGGTGGGGTCTGGATGTGAATATCCAGTGAGATTAGTTTATGGTCTGATCTTACCAGTGAGGGATACACTTCTGTTCTGGAGCATAGAGTCCCCATGTTGGTGATGATCAGGTCCAGTATGTTTTCCCCTCTTGTGGGAGTGGTAACAAGTTGTTCCATAGCATTTGAGTTTATAAATTCTAGGAACCTTTGGGCTAGGATGTTGGAGCTAGAGTAATGCTCCCAGTCTGTGTTTGGGTAGTTGAAGTCGCCCAATATGATGGTGTTTGGAGAGACCTTCATATTTTCCAGTGTTCTCAGGAAGGCTGAGTGGGGTTCCTGGGTTTGGGAGGGTGGTCTGTAGCAGGCTATAAACTGGAAGGCAGTTTTACCCACTGTTAGTTGCACATGGATAGTCTCTGATGCTTCGTGCTGTGCCACCAACCTGGAGGTGTGGGTATCTTTGACTTAATATTGATACCCCCTCCTTTTGTGGTTTGGTCCAAGTTTTGGGGCCGAAAAGCATGGTATGAGGTATAACCTGGTAGTGCTGGGGTGCTCTCGGGAGCCTTGAACCAGGTTTCTGTTACTGAACAGATATCGATGTTCTCCATGCTAAGGAGAGTTTCGAGTGTGTGCATCTTGAGGTTTAGACTTCTGGCGTTGAGTAGCATTACTCTTAGTTTCTCATCCCTTGTGATACCTATGGAGGTAGGTTTGTCTTTTGAGCCTTGCCTAAAAAAGGCATTATGGGGGAAGCAAGAGCCTTTGCCAATATCCAAAAGCCCAGGGGTGACAGGTGCAAGTCATCCCTAGCGAAGCATCGTGGCTTGTCGAGCATGTCATCCCAGGCTGACAGGCATTGGATCCCCTTTGAATGACATCAATACTTAAGCCAATTGTTGAAATTGATCATCTTGTCTTCATATTGTGGCATCATTATTGGTGAGGGTAAGATGCTACTCAAGGTCAGGGTCATACCGGCCTGGGCTACATGCTCAAAGAGCTCCTCTATGTCTCTTTTTATGTAGTCCAAGGAGGTACATCTCAGGTCATTCACACCAGCATGGACAATGACTGAGTCATATTTGTACTTGCCTTGGAGTGACCTGAGTGCTTGTGTTATGTGGCGGATCCTAGAGCCCAAAAGGCAGCTCACCGTGACCTTCTCCTTGTTCAGCCTGGTGAGCGGGATGTCAGTGTGCCTGACGATAGAGTCACCTATTACAAGTGTATCAGGTGTGTTGTTTAGCCTTAAGGGCTGTGACTGTTTGGCCCACTGGCTTTGTGAGCTATGTGTTGCACGTGTTTTGTTTTGGGGTAGCGGTTGCTCGGGTGTCTGCTTTGGAGGTCTCTGCTGTTTAGGCAGATTTTTATTTAGAGCCTCCGAGTATGTTTTTGTGTGTTTATGTGTTTGGTTTGCTGTCGTGGTAGGTCTATGTGAGACTGGAATCATAGTGAGTGTGGTTTCCTTCTCCTCCTGACTGGTTATGCCAGTACTGAGTTGAAAGAGCTTAGCCTCCAGTTTGGCTATATGGTTGCATCTCTCACATGTGTTGGAATTTGTTGGGAGGAGGAGAGGGTTGTCTGTGTACATGAGGCAGTTGTAACATTGCCTCAAGATTGCCAGATTCACCAGCTGGACCAGAGAGGAGACTGACAACTGACCTTTGGACATGCTAGAATAGTATTGGGAATTCCTTTATAATTGAAAAAAGGGCCAATGGGGAACAAGGTACTCAAGGGGAGTTTGTGAGGGTGTAGTGCTTTTAATTTTTTAGTGCTGACTTATATAATTGCTTTAGTGAGCAAGTGCCAGGTAACTTAATTGCAATGTGTTACAGGTAACTTAAATGCAAAAATGACAAACAGTAACTTTCTTTCAAGTGAAACAAGGAAATAAGTGTCTCTTGTGTGTCATACCGTTTGACCAGCCTGGAGATGTGTATGTCTTTGATAAATATTGAAACTCCACCTCCTTTGGTTCTGTAGCCCTCCGTTTGGGATCTGAAAGTATGGTAGGATGAGTAACCTGGTAAGGCTGGCGTTCTGTAAG
Source organism: Protopterus annectens (assembly GCF_019279795.1). Taxonomy (NCBI): domain Eukaryota; kingdom Metazoa; phylum Chordata; order Ceratodontiformes; family Protopteridae; genus Protopterus; species Protopterus annectens. Next base: position 285,006,169 of record NC_056733.1, read on the forward strand.
CAGATTTGAAACAGGTTTCAGTGACTGCACAAATGTCAGCATCCTGCAGGGCAAGGAATGCTTGCAATGAGTGCAGTTTCATGCTAAGACTCCTAATGTTTAGCAGAATGACCTTTAAATTTTGTTTAGAAGAATTTTTCATTCCAGGACCAAAAAGGAACAGGTAACAAGTTGGAAGAAGTCTCTCCTTTGTCTGAACAAGCAAATAAGATATCTGATGACATCCTATAAGGTTAACTTTGAGTCCATACTGGCCACATCTACTAAGGACAATCACAAGACCTTCTTCACATACATCCACAGTTTCAAAGGTAGCACTCAAATTTGCTGTGAACTGCTGGTCACTAACACCACATACATAAATGCCATAGATATAGCCAACCTGCTGGCAGACAGGTTCAGTGAAAACTACACCCCCTTGTCCCCCCATCAATAAACCAGGACATCCCCAGCACCTGGCCCCCCTCACCTCATCACCAGGGAGCAGGTCTTCAATGCCCTCTCAAAGGAAAAAAATATAGTCTCTATGGGACCAGATAACTTCCCTAGCTGTAACCTACATAACTCAGGCATGAGCTCTTAGCTCCATTAGGCACCCTATTCAACCAAAGCCTGAACACTGGCTTCATCAATACTGTCACTACAGAAGTAAAGATTCAGACACATGAACAACAGTAAATCTATCCCTTAATATAACCCTTACTCTAACCCTTACCCAATCACACAAACACATTCCTAGCCTAAATGTGAATCCATTTATGCATTTTGACATATCTACATACTGACATGTCTACTCTCTGAATGGCAACTTTATGCATATATCTATCCATCTATATCTATTATATATATATATATATATATATATATATATATATATATATATATATATATATATATATACACACACACACATATATAAATATATATCATATTTTCCAAGGGGTAAGCGACCCTTACCACTAAATATATTTATTTTATTTTATTTATTTATTTTACATTTGTTAACCGGGATAATCCGACTGGATACATGTCCATTTTCAGCGGAGGCCCGGGGAGAAAAGCTCTAACCAGTACAAAACTTTAATAAAGTCACAGAATCATTTACAATTCACACCACAAAAACTATTACTTATTCCATAATTATTGTTCAGGATGTTAGAGAATTGACATAATAAAGAAATATGCAGTGATAGCCAGGTACCAGAAACTATGTGAAACAGGGAATTAGCTAACCAGGGTTTAGACAATGGCAACTCCGTATTGATGCCAGGTATGGTTTAAGTTTGGCTTTAAATTGATTTAAAGAGGAGAGCAAGGTAATATCAGGGGGAAGTTTGTTCCAAGTTCTCCCTGCAGGGTTGGTGAGGAGGGAATCACCAGCTATGTTTTTAGTTTTGCATGTCTGGATAAGGAGTCGGCTGGATGACCTCAGAGGTCGAGGGTTATTACAAGGGGTAACCAGTTTTTTGAGCAAGGGAGTGTAGTCGGGGTTGTATATTATTTTGTGGGTCATAGTAGGTTATAAGAAATTAGGTTTGGTAGCTCAAGCCAGTTAAGCTGGGTTAGACTGGTACAATGATGGGTCCTGAAAGGTGACCCAGTTACAAACCTGGCGATATGATTGTAGCAGATGGTGAGTTTATTCATGACAGTTTTACTAATATTGTGAAGTAGAGGGGACGAATACAAGAGTGTGGAGAGAAGGTGAGTTTGGGCAATGGCAGTTTTGGCTTGGGGGGTCAAAAAGCTTTTTATTCTATATAACGAGCCTAATTTCTTATTGATGGTTTTGATCATTTGGTTTACATGTATATCAAATTTTAGGTTGTTGTCAATAATTACCCCTAGTAATTTAGTAGAGAGGTCCGGAGAGATTATGGTCCCATCCTTGGCTTGGATCGAAAAGTAGATGGGGCTAGACCTTTGTGTAGGTAGAAACAGCAGCATTTTAGTTTTTTTGGGATTAAGTATCAGGCGGCACTGGAGAGCCAGTTTTCTATTTTGCTAAAAGTGGTCTGGGTTGTTAATTGTAACTCTGTGAGGGTTGTGCCAGAGCAGATCAGTGTGGAGTCGTCTGCATATTGAATACAACTGTCGTTAGGTATGACTGTATTCAAGTCGTTGATGAAGATGGAAAATAACAGTGGTCCTAAAATGGATCCTTGTGGGACTCCCAGAGTGTTGGGTAGTAAGGTAGAGAGTTTAGTCTGCCATAAAACTGTGTGTTTTCTTCCATTTAGATAGGAACTAAACCATTGAAGGGCTATAGTATCCAGACAGAGTGATTGCAGAGTGTTAATTAGAAGTTTGTGGTCCACCATATCGAAGGCTTTGGA
>NC_056733.1:285013504-285113504 GCF_019279795.1 Protopterus annectens
TAAAACTACAGCTCTCAGTTCAATAAAATACAAGCCAGCCTGCCATAAACCCCCTAGACTTCCCCACTACTGTTGTTTGTGCATTAAGAAATTTCACATGAATAGCCTTGTCCCCTTGTAGTCTATCCAAAACCATGGATAGACACTTGCCTTCTGTCTCAACAGCTAGCTTGGTGGATATGGGTATCCTAAGACAATCTAGCATTTTCAGATACAGTGTAAGAGAGATGTAGCTATACATTATCACTAGAGGCATGGCGCCCTCATACAATTACTATATCTACCAATCAAATTGCCCAAAACACACAGCATTTTCGACCACACAAAGTAATCTACACAAACCTTAGAGGCATCATAGACACAGCAATAACATTTGGGTTCCTCAGCAGCCCCACAAACACTCTATCAAAGCTAATCATAACATAATACATATAGCTTCAGGCAAACCTCCAGACAAGCTAACATTCTGGTCATAGGTGACTCTATCTTGAATCACACAGATACTCCACCCACCGAACTGAACAAGGAGAGTATCATGGTCAGCTGCCTTTCAGGGGCCAGGATCGGCAAGATCATGTACACGCTCTGCTCATCGAACCTTGAGTACCAGTACAAGTTTGTCATTGTATACGTGGGTAAAAATAGCCTGAGACATACCTCTCTAAACAATATGAAGAGAGACATGATGGAACTCTTGGACTATGTGTCCTAGGCTGGTATAAGCCCATCATTAAACAGCATTCTATCCCCTCCAAGGAAAATTCCACAATATGATCAGTAGGTACTTGACTTTAACAATTTGCTTAGTTGTTGGTGTCATTTGAAGGGAGGAAGCAATATTTGTCAACTTGGGAGGATATGATTGACAGATTACACTGCTGCATCAGAAATGGTCTGTACTTGTCCCCTTAGGCTTTGGTATATTAGTAAAAATTTGCCCCCCCCCCATAGTGCCCCTTTTAAGAAATTTCACTTTGATAAACCTTCCAATGTTGCACAACAATAAATCCAAGAGAACCTGAAGGTATTACAGCTCAATACAAAGGGTCTAAACAGAAATCTCTACTGCTTCTAAGCCCTCCTTAACCTGGAGAATGTAGACATCTGTGTAGTTATGTAGGCATAGATTAAAGCCATAGAGAGTACCACGGCAGTGCAAAGCTACAATGTCTTCCCAACATTTAGCCTATATACTGCACAGGAAGGGATATAAGGTAGAGTTGTCTCAATATTCATCGAAAACAGTCACATCTCAAAACTGGTCATGCAGTATCAGCTACTTGATATACTCCATGTCCAATTCAGCATAAACCAAGTCACATACCATATCATTGCAAATTATAGGTCATTCCCATGACCCTGGGTACCCATATCTATATCTAAATGTACTGGAGTTGCTCTGCATTGACCCCATCACTATAGTGCTGGGTGATGTCAATTACCCTAGTATAAATGGAAAACATACATAGCATCCAAGGTTCAGACCCAGAGATTACTAAACTAGAGATACAAATACACCTACTAGTGATGCCAGCATCTTTGATCTGATCCTCACAAACATGGAGAAGCTATGAACACACTTGAGTGTTGCGTACAAACTTGTCAGGTCAGATCATGAAGTTGTCTCTTTTGAAATCAAACTAAAACCCACCAACACATCCAACCCTAGTGCATCTATTCTAGAACAAACCATCTACTACTGAGGGACAACCTAGCAAAATGTTAAGCCTTCCCAATCACATGAACATAGTTGCCTATAACAAATTGTTCACAGAAACTCTACACTGCCATATAAATAAATGCATTGAGGCATATATCCATCAAAAAATAGCATAGGACTAACTCAAAGAGCTAACAGCCACAGTGAAATCCCAATAACAATAAGTTATATAACAAAAGAAATAAAAACGTGGCCAGGACTTGGAAGTACAATATGTAGCAAGGCAAAGAAAAAATCATCAGACTAAATAAGCAACTCAGGAGTCTTATGAAATCCACCAAAGCCAAACTTGATGTAAAATAGCCTCATAGACAACTATAAAGCCTTCTTCAGCTATGTATGTACACAACAGTGTGATCAACTAATTGTAAATGGAACCACCTATGGAGCATGAGGATACAGCAAACCTACTAGCTGAAAAATGTATCTCCACTGTCACACCACTGCCCCCCAGATACCTCCCAAGAGATACCCTCGACTGTAATTCCCTCGGCTATCACTAGTAAATAAGTTCTCAACGTGCTCACCAAAGTAAAATGTACTGCATCTATTGGCCCTGAAAATATCCCAGGTTGTCTCCAGAATAACATGAGACATGATCTATCTAGCCCCTTAGGATCTTTGCTCAACTTTAGCCTCTAAATTGGTTTTGTGCCTAGTGAATGGAGGAATGTAATATTTATCCTTCTACATAAGTGCAGGCCATCTACTGACCTGGGTAATTATGGGCCTATAAGCTTGACTAGTTTCATATGTAAGGCCATGGAAAGAATTATAATGCATATTATAAATAAAGACATAGGAAATCTTCAGACACTGGATGCAACAGGGCTTGGATTTGTCAAGGGCAGATTATGTCTGATCAGTTAGGTGGACTTCTTCAAGAAAGTGACCAATGTGATGGACCAAGGGAAAAACAGTACACAATGCCTTTCTTGACTTGCACAAAACATTCAACATTATTGTCCATTCAGGTATTCCCTACAAACTCACCAAACTAGGAGTAAACCCCTATGTCATCCATTGAAAACCCATCTGGTTCACATATATGACACAGGAAGTCAGGATAGGGGGCTCTACCTCAACAAAAAGGCCAGTCACCAGTCCCTGATGTGTCAGTGCTAGGGCTGTTACAGTTTAGCATCTATTTTTTGGAAGTCAAAGCTAAAGTTAAAGGCCTGTGGTTGATGAAATTTGCAGATGACTGCAAACCCAACACGATTATATAGCCTCCCAAACACAGTAATATCCTCCAAGAGGGTTTGTCTCAAACTAACAACTGGTGCCAGAGCTATGGTCTAAAACTGAATGCCAAAAAATGCATAATAGCATCTTTTGGAAAGGCAGCCTCCTCAGGGAATTACCACATAGATAATACAGATAGAGTTAGTCCTATGATAAGAACAGACCCAGTAGTAGGGACTTAAAAACATATGTTGACGACAACCTGCCTTTGACTACCATGTGTCAACTGTTGTAAGGAAATTACTCAATAAATCACAAATCATTAGCAAGGCTATGGCATACAGATCTGAAGTTGTCATTATCTCGATGTAGTCAGCCCTCATTAGGCCAGTCATTGAGTGCAATTATCTCATCGGCATGTACCTTACCAATCATATGCAACAAGTGGAACATTTACAGTGGCTCCTTACAAAAATAATACAAGGTGTAAACCACAAAGAATATGTAGACTGCCTTAAAGCCTTATCTTTACACTTATTCTCCTACAGACTGCTGAGTGGTGATTTGAGCTTGGCTTATAAGGCATCATCTGATCCAATACTGAGGGACTTGCTGCACATCGGCAAGTCTAATAGCATTAGAAATACCATATCCAAGGACCTAACCCTCATTCATACTGAAAACAGAACATGTTGAAGGAACAGCTATCTGTCTCAGAGATTGACGTTCTTTCATCCCTCACCCTAATCAAATGTAAACTGGACCAATGTATGGGAATTCAAAAGTTTACCCCACACTCACACCTATTCCCCGATTGCACAGAGGCAGCTTGTAAACATTCTACCACTTAAACACAGCTATATACCACTCATTTCTTGGTACACTGGAAAATATCAGGGTACAACCTAACACCCTAATAATGGTCGATTTCAACTGCCCCACCATTAACTGGGAAAACTACTCATGTACCAACTCTTCTACTCAACGTTTTCTGGAATTCATAAATTCCAACGCCTTGGATCAACTTATCCACACCACCACCAGGGGCAGCAATATCCTAGACCTGATCATTACCAACATGGGAAACCGGTGTTCCACACTAGAGGTCAATTCCTCGTTGGTCAGATCCGACCACAAGCAAATCACCCTAGACATCCACATCTCACCCCCACCCCCCATTAGGGAAACCACCATAAAAAATTTCTCCAAATCCAACGTCATGCTTCTTAAGACAGAAGTGGCAAACTTCACAACACCCATGCTAGTAGACAGTAGAGGTATGACTGCTGAATCCTATACAATTGCACTTTATAAGCACATACACGAGGGCAAGGATCATGCAATCCCTAACAGAACCAAGATGCTATCCTCCAAAAAAAGGAAGCCAATCTGGTGGTCCCCTGCTATAAACAAACTCTACAACAGAAGAAAGAAACTGTTGCAAAAAAGAGTAAAATCCCATGATTGGAGGAACTCTGTGGTCAGCCTCAGTAAGAAGCTGAGATCCCTCATAAAATCCTCCAAAGCTAGTTACGAAAAAAAAATTGCCACTGATTCTAAAGACAACCACAAAGCATTCTATAGCTATGTCAAGAATCTCAATGGCAACACAAAAATCTGCTCTGAATTACAGCACAATGGCACTAAATATACAGAACCAACTGATATTGCCAACATCCTGGCAGATAAGTTCAGTGCTAACTTTACCCCTCACTCATCCCCTAAAGGGCCCATCTCTGTACCGGAAGAATGCAAAGTTCCTGTAATCACAGCTGCACAAGTAAAAAACACACTCTCCAAAGCCAAGAACACAGTATCCATGGGACCTGACAACATCCCAGGCTACGTTCTACATGAACTAAAGAACAAACTGGCACCTCACCTAAGTGCCATGTTCAATCATAGCCTCACCTCAGGCTTTGGGCCCACTGAATGGCACAAAGCAATGGTTATCCCACTCCACAAAGGGGGAGCCACCACAGACCCTGGGAACTACTGCCCCATTAGCCTGATGAGCCTGGTCTGCAAGGCTATGGAACGTATCATCATGGAACTTATAAACAATGACATTGGTAATCTCCAAACTCTAGACCCTACCCAGTTTGGGTTTGTAAAAGGCAGAACATATCTCCTAAACCTGATAGACTTCTTTGAAGCAGTCACCAAAGCCGTAGATGAAGGTAAGGTGGTTCACACAGCCTATTTAGATCTCGCCAAGGCTTTCAACACCATCCCCACTTTGGAATTATAGATAAACTCACTAAACTAGGTATAAATCCCTATGTCACAAGATGGGTTGCCAATTGGCTCACTAACAGAACCCACACTGTGAAAGTAGCAGACTCTAAATCCAACTTCAGACCAGTGACAAGTGGAGTACCACAGGGTTCAGTCCTAGGTCCTCTCTTGTTTGGTATCTACTTCTCTGAAGTACAGGCTAACACAGAAGGTCTTTGGCTAACAAAGTTTGCAGATGACTGCAAACTAGGAGCCATAATCAAAACTCCTAACGATGTGGACATCCTACAAAAGGGCCTCAGTGAAACAGATGCTTGGTGTCAAAGCCATGGCCTCAAGCTCAATGCCAAAAAGTGCATTGTCATCCCTTTTGGTAAAAACTCTGTACCCATGAACTATAACATAGGTGGTAGTCTACTTAACACCAAAAGTGTGATAAGAGACCTTGGGACACAGGTGGACAGTAGTCTCACCTTTGATAATCACATCGCCACAGTATTCAGGAAATCCTTCTACATGGCACACCTCATCACAAAAGGTTTCTCATCCAGGAAAAGAGGTCATTGTTCCAATCTACCCATCACTCATTAGACCCATTATAGAGTACAACGCCCATTTTGGTATGTACCTCACAAGACATTTACAACAACAACTGGAAAGGCCACAGAAATACCTCACAAAGAGGATTACTGGCCTCAAACTGATGCCCTATGCAGACCATCTAAAAAAACTCCAGTTTTACTCTGTCGCATATCGTCTACTCAGAGGCAATCTCTGCCTGACATACAAAGCTATGTCAAACCCATAGCTGTTGGACATGCTCCACGTAAAGAAATCCCAATCCCTCCAAGTTACACTCTCTAGGGACCTAAACCTTGTCACCACAATAAACAGAACATGCTGGAGGGATAGATTCCTGTCCCAGAGACTTTCCATACTCTGGAACAAATTACCTATCTATATCAAACAAAGCTCCTCATTAGCACTCTTCAAGAAAAATCTTGATGATTGGATGGGAGATAGGAAATTCACCCCGGGGATCATTTCTGTGGCTCTGCTTTACAGGGGCACAGGGAAATATTTTTTGTGGGTGGCATAAATCAGTGTACCATTTGGCTAGGCTTATATAGGCCCTAGGGCCAATAGCCTAGTACATACCTACGAACCTATGAACTAGGTAGTTTATCCTTTCATTTACATATAAGAATACATGGTTAGACTTAAAAAGGCTTCTTAAGGCTGTTAAACAAGTAATCACCTATGATCTTATAATTTGCTTATTGCTGTGGCCCATAATTTCCACATTTAATGCACTTGCTGGATCATTCTTTCCTGCCCTACAGAAATCACACAGTAAATTCAGTAGCATGGACACCTAGCCACTAAGTTCTATTTTACTGCATGCCTGGGGTGACCAGCTATGAGAATAATGGAGTAGTGACCTCATAAAATATGCATTACTGGGCATCCGCTTTACATGATGTATGATAATGCAGCTTCAGTAAGTACATTCACACAGATTACTAACATTTTGGTCATGGTGCAGGAAAGCATCCTCTGACCTTTTGCAGAATGCTATTCTAAGTGTATATGATGCACAAACAATAAACCCATCTGTCCTGTCCTAGAAAAAAATGTGTTAAAGAAGCAGTAAATGAAAATTCTAAAGCCAAGGACAGACATCACTGTTAGTAGCCACATACAAGAACTAACTTACCATGGAAACCCAATTTTACCCTAAGATAAATCTCACAAGGAAGGATTCTAACACTGGTGCAGTAGAAAGCATCCACTGATAATGTAAGTATACATTAAAGTTATGTTAAGTATCAAGCATCATAAGAATCATTATATCAGAGAAAAGAATTGTTTTTATTAGTAGCAGTGCCATGCAAAATACTAAGGAATGTGCTATAATGGATGGAACTAATTACTTTAAACAGTCAGCTAGGAAAAACAGATTTTACCAAAGTAAATGAATAAATACATTGTCTGCAATGATGGTTTAAAAAACACAAACTATATTTTCTTGAGGCCATGGTATTATAGTAGTTCCAGTTACAAGTGACTACTAATGTACTTCTTATTGTTGTAATTTTTTATTTCACTGTGACAACAGTAGCAGAATTATGCATAGTCCTACCTGTCTAGCAATAAGAGATGTGATTATGTTAACAATTCTGTGATATAGCACTATGCTACTCTTATAAATCTACCTTTAGTTATGTTGCAATAAAACTATGAGGTAATTATAGAATGTATGTCATGCAGTGTGCAGGGAAACAAGGAAAAGGGCTCTATAAATATATTGGGTGCCATGACCCCGTGACTCATGTGGCCCTGCTTAAAGCCCTTGGCATTATCAGTTTTGCAGGCCTTATTTCACAAAACTCACTGAGAAACTCAGAAGTTTTACAATGAACACTATGTTTCTACCCTTTATTATAATTTTTTTTATTTTACTTATGATGTAGTTTACAGACCAAAGTTATACAAGCTTTTCCTGAAAGTAGACTGGTTTGATTTTGATCACATTATCTACTACCCCATATGATTTGAATCCTTAGGCCTACTGCAAAGAATTACAGGTGGATAAATATCAAACAATTCAGTTTAAGAAAGACCTGCAACAGCTGCACCTTCAAAATTTATCCTTTGACATCAAATGTGGCTCTAGGTTTCAACACTAATTCATATTCTAATATGCACTGATTATTAGTTGTTCTACATGCATACACTACAATGCCACCTCATGATGAATAAATACATGAAAAAATAATGGTAGCTCTTTCCTTTCTCCCCAAGTTCTACAAAACATAAAGACAGACTGCAAGAAACTTTGGATGGATATTTTGTCTGCTACATTTTACAGCAAATGTACTCATCCAGGACTGGACATATGAGAACACTATCATATTCCCTCATAAACATGCAAAGCACTCTGTACTACTTTGGTATCTCACATCACACACACACACACACACACACACACACACACACACACACACACACACACACACACGCACACACACATGCTCCCTTACTCATATGCATGTACTTGTGTGCACATATATTCCTGCATATGAATGCACATGTAAGCAAACAAACTCACATATAGACTCATTCAGAAACACAGGAGACACACATACCTTTATGAATATTCATAAACTTACACACCCACACACACATGTATGCATGCTTATGCACACATGCTTGCATGCACACAAACTTATAGCAAGCTTCAATGACATATATGTACTCACACACATTTTCATTGTGAAACATATACACCTTTATGAATATTCATTTATTTGCACACACACACACACACACACACACACACACACACACACACACACACACACACACACACACACCAAAGACACACACAAACACACTTACCCACATGCACACATGCAGACAAATACAAAAAGTATAATTTATTTAAGTAACATACAGACTCATTTAAGGTCCCATGAGACACATACGTTTATTAATATTCATTTACTTACACAGACCTATGCACACAAACACATGTGCACATACACACAAACTTACATCGATCTTCTTTGACCCAGATGCACTGACACACAATTTCATATAAATACACACACAGACTCACACATTTATAAATATGCATTTACTTGCACATGCACACACACACACACACACACACACACACACACACACACACACACACACACACACACACACACAAAAAACACTTTCCTCCTTGTCTGGTTCGCGTGCCTATCTGTAAAATATAGCCATTTGGCCTAACTCTGTCTCTTCAAATTGTGACCAGAACATGATTAGGCAGTGGAACATTAGTGATTCTGAGCAGTTGATAGCAAATTGCCGGCATCTGTAGCTCATTTGTGCTCTCCATTTTCTGGTGCATGGGCTGCATAGGGACAGTTTTACCACATACTGCTTTTGCTAGTTGCTGAGAGTCAAGTATAATTTGCTGAGCCATAACAGAGATCATAAAAATGCACATGTCGAATGAGACAGCAGTGGGTCATTAAACACTCCGCTGCTGATGTTCTCTTCTTGGAGTCATCTCTTCCAACACCGAATGTGGCATAGAGTGCTAGAGTTTAAAGACTGGCTGCTCACTGCTGTACAAAAGTGCTTATATCAACACCTGTCCTTCCCGCTCTGCACTTCATCTAGTCAGTATTCCTGCAATGCTAAGGGGCTCAGCGCCAAAGAAACAGAAGCTGTATCTCTAGTTAATGACTGGTGACCGAATCCAGAGAACTCATATAAATGCCACTTCTGAAAAAATGGAGTGAGTTAATAAAAATGTAATTTCAGGGATGCTCTGGTTTTCTATATAACTCCCCCAGTTTGCCTCTAAAGATGTCAGCTATTTTAGCCATCAAAGGAATGAGGCCTGTCTATAATTCACTGCTCGCTCCTTCAGCTGTGAATCTTCTGCTTTTCCACCTGTGATGATACAGTAATATGCAGCTGGGTTTCCTTTTATTACCATTCATAAGGGACCTTTGGTGTCTTACTAAATATAAACAAAATAAATTGTGAATGAATGAGTGAGTGAGTCACTTCATATGTGTGTGTGTGTGTGTGTGTGTGTGTGTGTGTGTGTGTGTGTGTGTGTGTGTGTGTTTGTGTGTGTGTGTGTGTGTTTTTCTGTCTGACTGTGTGTATGTCTGTGCATGCATGTGTGTGTTTGTGTACCTTGTGTATCAATATATATATATATATATATATATATATATATATATATAGATGTATGTGTGTGTGTGTGTGTGTGTGTGTGTGTGTGTGTGTATATATACTAAGGGTGCTTTAAATGAGAGAAGTTTAAAGCAGGGTGCTTATAACTTAAGGTATGAAGTAATACCTGTACCAGCAATCCCACCCCCAACATTACCTAGCATTACTACTTGATATTGAAAAGAGTGTCCTCCATGCAATGTTGTATTTTGATATAAAATATTCCCTCCTGTAAATAATTCACATGCTTTTGAGGAAGTGAAATACATGCCTTCTGCAGGTTCATTAACAATAACACCCAGAACAATTAGATCTTTGTTAATTTTTTCATGAAAATAACTGAAATTGCTACAGTTATGAGCCTGCATTCAGTCTGTTAAGTTTGAAAGAAAAATAATAGAAAGTGCTGTTGTTGTGAGTGTGCATTTATAAAGCTGAATGGAACTTGATAAGTCTTGCTAGCTGTAAATATTTTTCTCAATAGTCACCTGTCAAGGTTGAATTTGTACAATTGCACACATATAGCATGTTGAAAACTTGGTGTATTTGTGTGTGTGTGTGTGTGTGTGTGTGTGTGTGTGTGTGTGTGTGTGTGTGTGTGTGTACAGATACAAGTTATTCTGTGCATGCATGCATGTGTGTTTGCACATATATTTGCAACTGTATATACTTGTCTGCATTTATAAATTTGCAAGTGTATATGTGCATGTATATATATGTCTATGTTTGCATATGTATGTATGTGCAAGTTTATGTATGCATGTGTGTGTGTGTTTATATTGCACAATTTTAGAAGGCTAAACACTCTCCGCTTCACAGGTAACTGCCTGCACCTTTTCAGGGATAGTAAAGGAGAAGGAGAGTGCAAAGTAGTTCTCTACGGTCATAATACCAGCTTAATACAATACAGACCAGCAGTTAAGCAGGTCTCCATGATGCTGAGTCAAATCTGCAACAATCAGACTTTGTTCCATTCACAGGCACCTGTTGCTGGTCAATGCTGGGCTTCGTTTCTGAGGAATTGTCCTTACCAGAAACCATGAGAAAAGAAAGATGATTGATCAGTTTAACAGTAATGTACTGAAAGTACACTTACATCAAGTTTTTTTAAGCATTCTCCCATGCTAGATAGCTATCTTGTTCCATCTGCTACTTAGTGGAAATCTAATGGACTTTTGAAAAACGAAGTCCTTTTATTTACAGAAGCCTTCATCAGATTCCATTTTCATGTACCTCCCCTCCCTTCTACCTGCACCTCCTCTCACTTCTACCTCCTCCACCCCATTCACCTAACTGTATATGCGCCATAATAAATTGAATATTTACTGAGTATGGTACGTTCTAAACCAGTTATGCAACTTGTCTTACAGTTTAAACACTGATTTTTTTTTTTAGTCTTATTGTTGATAGTTTGCTTGTAAAACATGTTTTGCTATTCATCACTATTTGTGCATATTATTTGAAAATATTAGCTTTGAAATTCTTTTCTATTGTTATCTTTCCAGGCTGAGCCCAAATATGGACGACTTGTATCAATGGTCTACTCTGGTTAACCAATGAAGATTAAATTAAATAAAATAAACTTGTGAATATAATGAAAGATTAATGTGCCTAATAAGTATCGCACATGACTGACACATTAAGTTTCAACTCTGACTTGTACACATCACTGTTCTTCCAGTGACATGGCTTGTGCTCCCCAAGGAGAATGAGAAATGTAAGCCTTGGATATGATGGGGTCTCAGTAAGCAATGACAAAAGAAGAAGAACCACCTCAAGGAATTCCCAAATGCACCTAAGAGATCTTTTGCATAAGTACATATTTTTCTCTGTATTTTGTTTGTTGTGATGTGTGTAAGCTCCTCCTGTGAATCAAGAGGCCAACATCCATGTATCATGGCAAACTATGGGTTCAAATTCATGGAGGGGATAGCTCTCATTAAAAAAAGGGGGGGTTTGGCATAATGGTTAAGGTCTTTATCTAAAACATACAAAGTAAAAGGTTTGGTTTGGATCTTTGGTTATGGGATAGGATTGTAACAGTCTGTAGACTGATATTCTAGCATTAGGATGTGGGTTTGTCATAATAATTTAAGGTCTTCACCTCATAGACTCAAAATATAGGGTTTGATTCAGACCTCAGATTACTGGGCTAGGCTTGTAATAGTCTTCAGACTGATTGTCTAGTATTTACCTAATGTGAGTTTCAAATGAGATAAGTTAACTACTTAATGTATGTTTTGAGGAAGTAAAGCTATTTTTTCATCTGGCTTCTATAAAAGTTTTAAATTGTTTAGATTATAGTTTTTGAGAAAAAGACAACCTGACAAGCTGCTGGCTGGTAGTGAGTAAGAAGCCTGCTAGTCACGCCCTTAGTTTTTTACCAACTCCTATGCTGACTATCTTCAAGTCCTTTTCCAGTTACCCTATAAACTCTCTGATCCCAACTCAGGGCAAGAACTGCCCACTCATTCCTCAACAAAGGCAAGAGCCTTACATCCCACTCAGGATATATTAACATATTACGGTAAAAACTTATAATCTTACTTTCTCCCCCCAGAGGTAGGAATCGCATACAGATAGCAGGAGGTCACATGCTTAGGAGTACTTATTACTCTGTCATCCAAGCCTCTCCTGATGGCCTCTTGTGTCTCCTGTAATCTTTGCTATGCTGGCACATGTGCGCATCATACCAACATGTTCAATTTCTATAAACTGTGTATATTCATCAGTCCTGGGTCTTCTCCTGTTTGGTATCTACTTCTCTGCTGTCCAGGCCAACATGAAGGGACACTGGCTGACAAAGCTCACAGATGATTGCAAGTTTGGAGCTATTATTAACTCCCCGAGTAATGCTGACATCCTACAGAAATGTCTCACTGAGACCAACAACTGGTGTCAGAATCACGGCCTTAATCTCAATGGCAAAAAAATGTGTCGTTATCCCCTTTGGGAAAAAAACAGTTCCCTTGAATTACCACATTGATGGTAGTCCACTGAAGAAAGAAGGTGTTATAAGAGATCTGGGAACACAGGTTGACAGCAACCTCTCTTTTGACCACCACATTGCGACTGTGGTCAGAAAGTCCTTCTGTGTATCACATCTCATTACTAAGGGTTTTGCATCCAGGAAGAAAGAGGTCATTCTCTCCCTCTGCTTTTCCCTCATTAGGCCAATCATTGAGTACAATGCCCCATTTGAAACATAACTCAATAAACACCTGCAACAACTGGAGAGACCGCAAAAGTACTGCACAAACAGGATCCTAGGCCTTAAACATTAGTCCTATATGGACAGACTAAAAAAACTCCAAATATTCTTTGTCTCATATCGTCTACTTAAGAGGCGATCTCTGCTTGACTTACAAAGCCATGTCTGACCTAGCTCTGTTAGAAGTGCTACATCTAAAGAAATCCCAATCCCTCTGCACCACATACTCCAGAGACCTCAACCTCATTACCCCAATCGACAGAACATGCTGGAGGGACAGGTTCATAACCCAGAGATTGCCCATGCTATGGAATAGACTTCCCATACATGTTAGGTAGAGCACTTCACTGGCCCTCTTCAAGAGAAATCTTGATGAGTTGATGGGAAATAGAAAATTCACCCCAGGGATCACTCCAGTGGCTTTACTCGACAGAGGCACTGGGCACTAAGGTCGGGTGACATGATGCCAGGGTAATCCTATGGGCTAGGCTTATAAAGACTCCAGGGCCATTAGTTTAGAACACACCTATGAAACTATGAACAATATGAAATAAAGTAAATAAACACAAGTATGTGTTGTTGTCAGTGGCCCTGGAGCTTTGATCTAATTATTTGATTTCCATAGAAGCAAACAGTATAAACAGTATACAAGTGGAGGTTGTTTGAGTACAACTCCTGTCTGACGAAAAAGGTCATGACTGTATAATATTCGAGATAATTATGTTTCTGTCACATGTCAAATTGCATTCTTTTCTTTCGGACTGTCTAAAAAATCAAGAATTAGATGGACTGAATATAAAGAGTGAACAGGGACATTGAAGATCTAGAGTGATAAAGAATCTGAGGAAGTCAAGGAGGAGGCAGGACAGGAAAGTGAAGAAATGGTTAAGAAGGACTGGAAAGAAGGCCGAAGAAGGAGCTGAGATGGAGGAAAAAGGGGCTGAATAAGAAGATGAGATTGAAGATGAAACTGAGCAAGAGAAGAAAAGGGGGATAGAGAGGAACAGGGAGAAGAAGTTTGAGGAAGAGAGGTGAAAAAGCCGAGCAGGAAAATGGGGAGGATTTGGACCAAGGGGAAAATTGCTGACATACTCAGCAGACTTTTCTTTAAATAATGAGTGTTATATATGTTTAGTAGTGCGATTGTGGGCAGCAGTTTAGAAAACAGTGATGGCAGATTGAAGGTAAGGATGCTGTAAGCTAAGACAGATCAGCAAATTCATAACTTGCTGCATATTCAGGTGGCTTTAGAAGAGTAACTTCTCACATTTGCTAAGTTGTATGGTCAGTTGTTACATTAACTTTGGTATCCTAATAGACAATGTTAGAACAGGACATTTCAAATATGTCTGAGGACACTGAGATGGAAATATCAGAAAAATGCACATTTGGGAATAAAATAATTTGCTACAGCAATAAAATAAAAGGAAAATGCAAGTGCAGCAGTTTAACATTACATACACTGAAACTGCAGGTAAATATACAGTTATAAATACATTTAGAAGTGTCAGGTGTACTTTCAAATATGATAGTATATATGCATATATACAAATCACATTCATACACAGACCCACACACACTGACACACACACATACACACACACACACACACACACACACACACACACACACACACACACACACACACACACACACACACACACACACACACACACAATCACACATTATTAATGCAGCATGAGCACTGGCTGAAATTCTACAAAAGGCATAGATTTCACTGACCTTATCCCAAGTGATTGATCTATAATTGAAATGATTACAAGTCTTTCTGACACAGGGTGTTACTTCGTCCCATAATAGTGGAGTGAGTTGCAGCACCCTGACTTACTGCCCATCATGTCATCACCACAGGTGATATTTTAAAGCTCTGGCACTGACAACGTTGGTAGAAATATTATGGCTGTTTCTGTATCATGATGGCCTGCAGCATTACTGTGAGTATGAGAATATATAAATGTAGTTAACATTAGTGCTATAGACATGGGTACTATAAAAAGGGTTCTAATAACAAAAGCAGTTGACGTTATTACGTTCTGTTCAGTGCTCCATTTTCAGTACTATGCCTTACAAACGTACTCCTTTCTTATGACTGCAGTTCTGCTGTCATTGGCATCTTTTTTTCAATGCAGCAAAATAAGAGTAGCCATAAAAGTACAGACACAGTCTGATAACATGGTCCTGTGAGACAAAAAATATGTTGTGACTTCAGTCACCCATATCCAGTACTCTGCAGTTATCTGGGGCTCTGTGGTACTCCCAATGTGTTTGGCCCTATGTGTGTTTTAAAATGAGGATTGATTTATTTTTAATGGTACCAGCTTTATAGAATAAAAAAGCTAACAGATCAAGGGAAAAAATATCTTTTTGTTTTCCTGCTTGGAGTTTGATAGCAAAGCGTGCTCATGGCCTGGCCTTCTTCCAGCTTGGATCGTGTCCAGCTGAAGCGTTATCTGTACTGTTTACTTGGCACAGTTTAATTGAGTTCACAGCTTCCTTTGGACTCTGTTCAAAAGAAATACGGCCTTGCCAATGGTATAGCATTTCAGAAGCACTTCTCTAAGCTCCGTTGTTTTTGTTTAAAAAATGTCACAATAAACAGTATTTGACTGCATAGTTAAACAAAAGCTGGTTATATGAAAAGTAGCTGTGCTGTACACTAAAATTTGCAGATGGTAGCAAACACTTTCTTTTATATTTCTTGCTGCAGACAGGAGAAACAATGGTTCATTCCTATCATGCCAAGAGCTACTGACTAGTTATGCCTTTCAACCTCTCAATGCTTTAGAGAACACAGCAGCAGAAATGGGATAAGCAGGACCTGACAGAAAATGAGGTTTGGCAGCTTAGGTGAATATTTATGGGTATGTCTACATGACGAGTGTTAAATTATTTGTAGTACAAGACACACAAGTTAATAACACAGACGTCATATAATGAGCCACATTTTTATGAAGAAAATATGAATTAGTTCCTTGCATTGCACCCTGCTATCTAAACTGATTATATAAACATTTATGGGGTTATTTCTGTCAGTAAATGTCCTTTCTCACTTTGCATGGCTCTGTCATAACAAATTCTATTCTATGCACGTACAATCATTTTATGTATTTTTCTGATATGTACATTTTACTGGATGTTATTCATTTTTCTTTTGCTGCTATTGACTCAGTGTCACCCTTAATTTATACCTTATAGAAAAACTTGCATAAATATTTTCACCTTTTTTGCCTGATTGCAAATGGTCTGCTAAATAAATTAATTAGTTTTTTTTTTTTACTAACGTCCTCACAGTCTGTTTTCTTTCTTCTCTGTCTCCCTTGCCTCCCATCTTTGTACTGTAAGTTGCTGTGATAGGCTGACTCATATTAAGGTATAATGCACATACCTCTCAACTTCTTAGCCCAAGAAATCTGGACAAAGCCTGACCTGATGGGGAGACAAAAGCCCAAAAATAGGGACAGATTTTAAATATTGTTCTTAGAACGTAACTAGAATAACAGTGTTTGTGTTAAAATGTAATTTCTAAAGAATATGAAGTCTGAAAATCAAATGTATGTCATTATTTATTGATTTGATTTCTCGTATCATCCCAATGATTTGCTAGAAAACTACAAATTTTATGAGGAACAGACTGAAATTTTGAGGCAAAAATCTGGACAATTGAGAGGTATGGTAATGCATAGAGAAGTATAAAATAACCAATGAAAACAGTTCATGGTCACTGAAATAATTCTTCCCCTCAAAAATCTATATTTTGCTATTAAAGTGCTGACTGCTGTATATTATGACCTAATCTGGGTGACAACAATTCTGTGGTTTGTACCTCATATGGTATAAGCTAGCACATATTTTATAGCTATCCACAATCTGTCTGCTGCTATTACATATCTAGTGCATTGCAATTAAGATCACTTAAAATGATCACTCACAAGTGGTAGTCCAAATGAATTTCTTTACCCACCCGCCATACATTTGGCTGTCCCAGTGGTTCATTTACTCTCACTCTACTTACCTACTCTCATTCAATCTTTCTTCTAAGGGATAGGAACTAAACCAACATGAGGGTGACCATCTTTTCTCCCTAGGGTTGCGCCCATCCCATTGTAAGGTGAAAGCCCTACAGCCCATCCATTTCCCATTTGAGGTATACTGTGGTTCTCTCATTAGGGCAGACTGAGACCCATTTGTTCCTTAGGGACTCGGTACCCCTCATCTCTCCATTAGAGGCAAGAATCAAGTTTTAGAGAATGAGCCAGTCTGTAATCTAGTGAATCAGCCAAACAAACTTGGTCCCTGCTGGCAGTATTTTATGAGCTCTGCTATAGCTATGTCAGGAACAATATATGGAGTTATGCCCATGAAACCTCTGAGTGGTATGAAGAACCACACACTGCAACACAGGTTAGCTAGATTCACTGTTGTGGGTGATACACCCACAATCCTGCAGAGGCCACCAATCAAACAACCCAAAGCCACCTCCATTTCAACAGGATGGGTGACCCAGCAATGGCCACTCACTCCCCCATATGCCCACTGATCCTGTGCCTCCAGTGTCATCATAGCTAATTAAACATGGTCCCGATAGGTCAGAGTCAAGGCTTCATCCCTCTACACCATGGAGCTGAGCTGCAGTCCTACTGAATTTGACTAACATAGTCAGACTCACATACTATTTTTCATATTTAGGAAGATCATGTTCATTCATCTTTGTCTACAAGCGAAGACAGCAGGATTTATATGTGGAGACTAAGGCCAGGATGTACATATTCAAATCATCTTCTGAATAACTTCACTCAGATGTTTTTCTTTTCTTACAGTCACTTTATATGAACCTCAGTAATTTTACTTTACTTTTGTTTCTTTTGAAAACTCTCTTTAGCAGATACCAGCTTCTAAAAAATTAAGTTTTACAAATGAAGTACCCTTCATGTCCCATCCTCTTAGAAAATGAAATATGGTATAGTATGGCATAGTAACATATAACATAATGTTATTAGTATAAATCATAATGAGATATTTTTAAATGCTCCTGTTCAGATGCAGAAATTGGAATATGATTCTATTGTAGCAATATGCAGTAACGAGGACTAATTTTGCCTACAACTAGAATGCAATGATTCATAATATGCAAATATAAATGGAGTAGTCTAAAGTTCAATTACATCTTACAATGGCTGATGATTTTCCATAAGTCCAAATCCCTAGATAGTCTGTTCTACTTTAAGATGCCCAGCTGTGAATGATTATGGCTCATTTGATCCAAAGTTCATTTGATCAAAACCACAAAACATTGAAACTCACTTCACTGAAAATGTCATACAGTGAATAAATCTTCACAAGCTTTTTTTGTAAGGGACAAGCCCCTCGGCAACCCCACATGTGCCTGATTTAAACGACTCTGCTGTTGGATAACCATGGAGAAAAGCAAATTCTCCTGACATAGTGAATCACTGCGGGATAACATAACCGTAATATCAGTCTATGTGAGAGATATAGTCTCTCAATTCAAGTTTTAAATTCAGCGTGACATAGATGCATAGTGGTATGAAGAATGCAATTTTCTAGGCAGAAACACTATTAAAGATCTCCAACAGAAATCACATACAGCTCTGAGAGGTTTCTAGATGTGCAAAATGGGTGAAAATGTGAGAATGGCATTCAAACTCCTAAATGATACAAAAATTCCCAAGGTAAATTGAATCTGTAGTCAAGCACCACATATTGATAATAAGTAAATAAATAAATAGATAACAGTGTTAAATGTTTTAATACATGATGAAACAAGTAACAATCATAGCTCATCAAAGACCAAAATAAATAGATGTACTTTGAGAGAACTCTTACAACTACCCTAATGGGGGGTGCCTACCTACAACAATTGCAAGGAGGTTCTAGATGTGGTGTGCGAAAAGAAAAGGAACAAACTTCAGATATTTTTCATATGTACTCTGAGAACTTCCAAAAATCCTGGGAGGAAGCACACAGGGCTCCGGCCACACCACAGGAACCAGGAGCTTCTTCAGATAGTCTGAACCCATTCTGTGCAGAACTAGATACACAGAACACATGAACTTCAATGGTTGTGTTGTACTAAATTAGCATTCAGTACTGGTTTTGAAAATGTAGAGTGATATGAAGATAACTAGGATTATCTGTACGTAATCAGGCTGTGGAGTTCTGCACAAGCTGTACTCGGATGAGTTCAGAAGTTGGAAGTCCTAGGCAAAGGAAGTTACACTAGTCAAGCCAAAAAGAGTCCAGGCCATCCACAACAATAGATAAGTCCAAACGACAGAGATAGTACTTTTCCTGGGCTATGTTCCTTAAGTGGAAACATGAAAAAGTGGCAAAAAACTGACACTTGGTCTATCAACCTAACATCCAAGACTACAGTAAGATTTTTCAGTATACCTGACACTCCAACTTGTCATCTCCATAAAAAATGGTAGGTATGTTTAAGGACTGAGCAGGTAGAATTCCTTAATGTGGCTTGAATTACAACAGCCTAAGTCTGGGAAGTATTGAGTCCCCTATGATTACTATATATCCAGATATGGATGTATCCCAGGTAATCAACAGGGAATCTGCATCAGACATCTGTCCTGAGGGAAAGAGAGATGGAGGTTAGTTTCATCCACATACCAGTGGTACTGAAGGTCTCTCCAGCTGATGAGTTGTCAAAATGGAGGAATATATGAGGATAACAGATATAGAACCAAATTTGAACTTTGTGAGTTGCTAAGAGGTAACAGAGTCAAAGGAAAAGAAATAAACTCCTAAGTATATTTACTGGGTATGTTCTGAAAGGAAATGGGTAGACCATTTCAGAACTATACCCAAAATCCAGAATAAGTCTTTAAATGATGCAAAAGTATGTGAAGGTCTTCTGTATAAAATATTATGGAAAGATGAGTTAGAACTAAACGGAGCTGTGAATAATCAGTTTTCTCGGTAACCTTAGTATTAAAGTGAAAAGTTAGAGATGGAGAGATAACTGGCCAGGTTGTCACAATCTAAAGGAGAGTTCTTCAAGGCAGAGGTCACAAAAAGCTTCATTTAATTCAGATAGAAAGGCTCAGTTGCTCAATAAAGAAAAGAGGAAACTAGCACCATGGTGCAGAGAGATGGAACTGTGAGTATGACCCAGGTGAACCATGTTCAACTACCAGAAAGTGTATTAAAGTGGTCAGGATGGGAGTGAACATTTGATGTCTGCATGCCCATCCTTGAGAGAGATAGACAATTCTAGCTCAGTGCTTGGTTGACAACTAGAGGGGGCACTAGGATTTCTACCTGCAGAGAACAAAGCATACCTAACAACACACTATCAACAGGGCATTGCTCATACCAGGGGAGCCATGTGCTATTCAGGCATGCTTTCCAATTCATGCAGCTATGCACCTATTGTTGAGCTCAAGGGAGCTGTGATGAGGCTTAGAGCAGCAGGAGAGGGAAAGAAAGTCTGCAGGGTCAGGCAGACAGGCCTGCTCCCTATCACCTGATTCTCCCCATCTGAGGAATGAGTTGGCTAATAAGACCTTGCAGATAGGGAACAAATGACCCTTATGGGTCTCTTTCCTAGTGGAAAGTGTCTGATTCCTGATACAAGAGAGTAGTGAATGGGTTGGAGAGAAAGAGGGGGAGTGATTGAGCAAAATTCTGTGAATGATGGAGGAAAAATAAAGAAAAGATGAAATTATAGATTATTTGGGCCAGACACATAAAGGTACACAAAAGTAGCTTTTTTGGGCAAAGTACAAGTAATAAATAGTAAGACACTTACCTGAAAACAGCAAGATGTGTTCAGAGTAATCTAAAGGTGAAACCACACCATGGGCAAAACAGAAGCTGTCAGTAAACACTGGAAACTTCCCCTGAATTTATTGTGGAAGAAGAAACATTGTTAATAAAGGCAGCTTAACTGCAAAGAACTTAGTGGCTAACTCTCATTTACTAATGGTCCTAAAACCTGCCAACCACCCAAAAAAGCATGGCTGGTCAGTTTGATGAAGTAGAGAGCTCTTTAAATATGGATGCTGACTTTTTGTGAGACCTCATTTTAATAAACAGTGTAGTGGTCGTCAAGCTTAAGTTCGATATCATAGAGGAAAGTATGTGTAAATTTGTACTCAGATCTCTGTCTTCTTTTTCTACAAAGACTGGCATGAAATAAGAGCTCATGAGGAGTTAGGCAGTAGGGGCTTATAGAAGGATGGGTAATGAAGTCCAGCGTGGTTATTACAGACATTACAGGAAATATTTGGATCACGTGCGCTGGGCACCACTATTGACTGGTCAATGTAAAGTAATGAAGAGACTGAAACTGGGTAAGTTAACTGTGAAATAAAGAAGTGATGGATGAAGCAGGAAACTGTTTTGACTACCATTTTAGAGACAGATACACAAAGTTGGAGCACAGTGTCTGCAGCATTCCAAAATGATGGATTGCTGAGATAATAACATGACTGAAGCCAAACCCCCTAAAATAGAAACAATGCAATCCTCATCGATCAAGATGCTGAAGTCACTCAAGACTAACAAGTCTGGGATGTCAAAACAATGTCAAAGAAGAAGTACCATAAATTCTTTTAAGACTATCTTCAAACTACTAAGTAGACAGTAGATGAGGAGGAATCCACATCCTTCTTCTGTGCCTGTGATGCACCCATAGGGATTGCTGGCTCTCGTAAGTAGTCTAGTCAGATATAGTGTAAAATATCATTAAATCACTGTTCTGTTCCAACCATATCCTCTCTAAAGTGCTGGATTATAGAGAAATCAGGGGTACAACAGCTACTAGATGAGGATTGTTTTTTCTCCAATCAGGTCTCAACAATAAAAGTCAGGCCAGCATCAAGCAGCAAGTCCAGTATAATATTAGCCTTCTTGCAGATGGACATAACATTGTAATACATAACTTTAAAGGAGATCAGTGGCACTCAGACCTCTGGAATCTGTCAGTGTATCCACTTGGTACTCTAGATAAATCTTAGATGTTGGCAATTCAGCTTGTGATCCTTTTTATCCCAGGTAGTGCCTTCATCATCAAGATAACTACCATGCAAGATTGATAGCTATCATGCCTGAGTAGTAACTATCATGTATGAGTGATAAGTCCACCATGTCAGAGAGAGAGAGAGAGAGACACTGGTACCCTGCCTGATGCTACTTCAAGAGCAAAATGTACTCAGAGGATGTTTCTGAGACTAGGAAGTGTACAACTCCTTCAGGAGATCCATCAAATAATGAATAATGTCCTGTTTCATCTCTTGCTATGGAAAATGAGAGTAAGAGAAGGATAAACGTAAAAATGAAACTTCAGCCCCAGTAATACAGCCTGAAGGACCAACTCACTGTTGCGGAGTCAAGGTGATGGTTTGTGTTATCAAAGACAAGGATTAAGGCATGGACACAGAAACATATATATATATATATATATATATATATGTGTGTGTGTGTGTGTGTGTGTGTGTGTGTGTGTGTGTGTGTGTGTGTGTGTGTGTGTGTGTGATGCTTATAAAGTCAAATATAGGAAAGGCTGACATTTGTTTAGTCAACACAGTTGGGTTAACTAAACAGATGGTCAGCAGGTGTATGAGACTACTACATTACTGGGGTTGGGGAATATGCCCTTTCCCTGGTATTGTGCAATCTCAGAGTTAGAATATAAATTTAGGAGGAGATAGGTCTATATTAGAACACTGAATGTTCTAAATAGCGAATGCTCTAATGAGTGAACATGCAGGACCTCAAAATCGTTATTGTGGGGGGCTGTGCCCCTACCCCCCCTGCTAAATATATATTCCAACTCCAAGATTGCACTACAGTGAGGAAAGGGCAAATATTCTGATCTTCACTGTACTGCGCTCTCAAAAAAGCACTTCGAGGTCCATGCATTTTCGCTCTTTAGAACATTCGCTATTTAGAACATTCAATGTTCTAATATAGACCCATGAGATGCATACCTCCCAACCTCTTAGAGCAAAAAATCTGGACAAAGCTGCAAATAATGGGGGACAAAGGACAAAAAATAGGGACATTTTTTAAATATTGCTCTTACAAACTTAGAAAGTTGATAGAATAACAAGTTTTGCGTTTGATTTGCCAGAAAACTATGATTTTATGAGAAATGGACCAAAAATATGAGTAAAAAATCTGGACATTCTGTGAAAATCTGGACAGATGAGGGCTATCAGGAGGTGTGAGGTGCAGGGGGGCTTGCCTCCATACAAAAACACTGTTTTTACTTTCTTGCTCTGAGGCTGCATCTTGGAGGATGCATATTTACTTGTCAGCATTTTTTTTGGAGACATTAAGGATGTTGATATTTGTGTTTGATTGAATGTATGTTTGTTCAACAAATGTGGGAAACAGGGGTGTGATTTAATGCTGATGGTATGGAATGTCAACACAAGTAAGTGGGGCTGAGGAGATTAAAGCATGTGTGTGCATGCATGTTAGGTTTAAATGCAGGGATGAGTTAAGGATTGATGTTGTGTGCTTGTGTGTGAGTTTGTATATTTTACGGTAATGGTAAGGGTTAAGTTAGGGGATAGATGTAGTGTTGTTTGTCTATGTTTGTGAATGCTTGTGTGCCTGAGTCTGTCTTGTGTAGTGGCAGTAACATGGGAAGGTTTTAATGATGTTAAGGTTTAGGGTTAGGCTGGGATAGCGGCAGCATTAGGATTACGGTTAGCACCCATTACTAAGGTGTACATCCTAAGTATGAGGTGTGGTGCTGTAGTAGTGTGTACAGCACCATACATGGTTGGGACACAAAAACTGCTACTGTGTGCAACATTGATATTAGGTGTGGTGCTGCATTAATGTGCACAATGAAATGTATGTACATGACATGGTAACTACTACTTGTGCACCCAAGATAGGCGGTGTGGTGCTGCATTAGTATGCACAACACTATACATGGGCAGGACACAGAAGCCACTACTTTTTGCACACTAAATATGAAATGCAGTGCTGCTTTAGAATGCGCAACACTACACATGTGCAGGACACAGAGGCTGCTATTCTGTCCAACCTAGTCTCGACCATCTTCTAATACTTATCAAAAGCTTTTGATACTGTATCTCACCAGAAACTCTTACATAAACTTTCATCCCTAGGGCTCCCCAAATCTTCACTGCAATAATGTCATAGTTACCTCTCAAAGAAGTAATAAAATAGAAAAATGATTTCTCGACCTTCTTACCTGTAATTATTGATGTCCCACAAGGATCTATACTAGGCCCCATACTTTTCAAAATATTCATCAATGACCTTTACATAGCCACAAAAAATGCTACCATAATTCAATACACTGATGACTCTACCTTAATCTCTTCTGCCAATTCTCTTTCCGAAGTCTAAGACCTTACACAGCAATCATTCTTATCGAATGAAACATGGCTAAATAATTCAGAAGTACTACTAAACCTTTAAAAAACGAAGTTACTGGTCTCTACCCCAAAACACATCTCTACCAAAACTACACTATTCACAATCATCTCGGCCAACAGCACCATGATAGAACAAGTAAATCACACAAAATCTATGTATTTATTTATTTTATTTATTCAACATTTGGTAACCGGGAAAGTGCGACTGGGTCAGAAATCCATTTTCAGCAAAGGCCCAGGGAGAAAAGCTCCACTAAAGAACAAAAAAGCAATATAATCAAATATATATAACAATATAAATTTTAAAAGTAAAAATAATTTACAGAATAACCAGTAATACCAGACATAGCAATTTTGCAGGTAATAAATAGATTAGTTGTATACATGCTTTAGTACAAAAGAAATATTATAGGTATAGTTAATAACATGGACTTTTGCAAAGAATATTACATGTTCTCACAGTATTATTAACAGATAGCAGGTATATAGATGAAGTTGAAAAGGCAGTAAACCAACATTTATACTAGAAAAAAACTTTACAATAAATCTAGCATGTAGTTCTCATACTAATCGTATAACTGTTATTACAGAGATGTTTAACTGAGAAAGTTTTATGGGATAAGACAGACTGTATTTTTAATGAGAGACATAGGTAAACTTGATGGAGTTAGAAAGTTTAAAAGTAGACAGAGACTTTTAGATGGTACGGATAAGGTGAAATAATGGGAAATTCAGATAAAGAAATTGTAATAAGTGAAGGGAATGTTAGTGTCAAAGAATGACAGAGATACATTGAAAAGAACATGTAAAAGAGTGTAAAATAGGATTTCCACAAGGGAGAGAAGTGGCTTAGAGGTAGGTATATTATTTGTGGTTATAGTACAAAGGTGGCTAATTGTTGGGAAGGTAGAGATATAAAAGAGGAGGTGCTGAGTGGATGGATAGAAGCAGTTGAGAGGAGTGGATTGGGGAGTGGGTATTTGCAATGGAGTAAGTAGATCTAGCTGAAGGCTAAGACATAGAAGGGGGTAAGGAAAGAGTATTTGAATAGAAGAGTGTTGAGCAGGGTTACAGATATGTTGAGTACAGTTAGAGGTCAGAGAATAGATGCCAGGAGTGGTGAGAATGAGTAAGGGTGGATGAAGTAACAGATCAAGTAGAGGGGTATTTGTATAGGTGAAGTAGAAGAATAGTGAGGGGTATTTGTATAGGTGAAGTAGAGGAATAGTGAGGGGTATTTGTATAGGTGAAGTAGAGGAATAGTGAGGGGTATTTGTATAGGTGAAGTAGAGGAATAGTGAGGGGTATTTGTATAGGTGAAGTAGAGGAATAGTGAGGGGTATTTGTATAGGTGAAGTAGAGGAATAGTGAGGGGTATTTGTATAGGTGAAGTAGAGGAATAGTGAGGGGTATTTGTATAAGATTAGAAGGGGTGTATTTGTATAGAAAGGTGTTGAATTCAGGTAAGAGAAGAGAGGCAAGGGGGAGAGAAAGGGTAAGAGTGAGTATAGTAACTGGGCTAAGGTGGGGGGTCTAATTGAAAAGTACTGGGGTTCATCATAAATGACCACTTTGAAATTTGTCCACCATGTATTACACATGGTTAGAAAGGCTTATCAAAAACTAGGTACATTATACAAAGTGAAAACCTTCCTCACTGATATAGCCAGAAGACATGGCCTCAAGTTTTATACTACCAGCTTTCCTTTATGCTACCCTAATCTTCAGTAACCGTAAAGTCTCACAATTGTCCAAACTTGAGTAACATTATAACAAAATAGCAAAATTTACAGTAAACTATAACAACGGAACACACCACTGCCTTGGCGTCAGACAATTAAATTGGTTAGAATTACTACAATACCTATCTCTTTCTCAGCTATTTACAATACACAGACTTTTCTATAAGGCAGAATCTATCCCAGCCCTTAACAACTTAATGCAGCACTACGCCCCAAATGCAATTTTATGCTCTAGAGAAAACTCACTAATCACTATAACCAGATATCTAATACTGCAGGTGACTCACTATAGTTAAATAGTGTAGCTAAACTATGGGAACACATCCCTTTACTACTGAAATTCATTCAGAATGCAAGCTCATTTAAAACACAGCTACGCATTTACCTATCAAATCTATGAATCTGCTCCTGTATATCTCCAGTACATATGCAACAGCTATTTTCCACTTGCCATATCATCAAACCATTTTTCTTCATTCTGAATCCTATACCCAAAAACCAGTCTTCACCAGCACCTGAATAGTTTTACTAGCATCCTCCAGCTATATACATTATTTGTGAAACCGCTCATTGCCAACCTCAATACTTCTAATATAAACCTGATGATAACCATATGTAATATATATATATATATATATGTGTGTAAACTTACTTTATACCCCACCTTCTAACTATAACATTAACATTTTCTGCCTAACCTAGTTTCTTCCCTCACCTCAGTTTCTTTTAATTTCTAGGCACTAATTGCATGATCTGTTATCTCGCTCACAAACCCACTAAAACACCTGTTCAAGTACTCAATGTTCAACAAGTACTAATGCACAAGTATCTGTTATACTGTAATAGTTACCTTTATTTCCTGTGTTTATGCATATTACAGAATGCCTGTTTAAAATTTTTGTAATATATTAGAGCTTTTCTCCTGAGGCCTCTGCTAAAAAAGGGTTCCAAATAATCAAAATTAAAAGAAGCATACAGGAGATTAGGGGGTTTGAATTATAACCTAATGAACATGATAGGAAAAAAAAACTTTTGTGGTCAATTATGTGCAGTAACGTTGTGTGTGTGTGTGTGTGTGTGTGTGTGTGTGTGTGTGTGTGTGTGTGTGTGTGTGTGTGTGTGTGTGTGTGTGTGTGTGTGTGTGTGTGTGTGTGTGTGTGTGTGTGCATGTTCCTGCTTTATTTTAGTATTATTGGCTCTTTATATTTGTAACTCACACAAGTTTGATTGCTGGGATGGAGTCAAAATAGCATTAGTTTAGCTTTCTTTGGATTTAGGAAACGTTTAAATTGCTGATGCCATTTTTCAGTTTTTGTAAAGGACTGCGATAGGTCACCTTGGAGCTGTTTGACTGAAAAGGCTAAATATATTATTGTTGCTGCTGTATGCATTTTGTTTATAAATATATTAAAGAGTAATAGTCATAACAGTGAACCTTGTGGTACACAATGTTTCCTGAAGAGCTGACAGCACAACTGGCCAGTATGTACACTGTGTTTTCTGGGTAAGGTAACTTTTAATTCAGCTAACTGTATTGTTCATGAAGCCCATATTCTTGAGTCTAGATAATAATATGGGATGTGAAACCTGTATCAAATGTTTTAAGTCCATGCAGCCATCTTTCTTGAACATAATTTATGACAATTAGGAATGTTATTTCTGTGCTGTGACCAGGTCTAAACCCATGCTGGGTTGCTTAAAGTTATTTAGTATATGTTAGGTAGTTGATAAGTTGTAGGTGAATGCATTTTTCAAGTACTTTATATAAAGGTGAAAATATGGCTATAGATCTGTAGTTTGCCAGCTCAAGAGATTTGCCACATTTATGTAAGGAAACTACACAGGATTGTTTCAATAGCTTTTGGACAATAGTTCTTGGAGAAAGTGATTTATAAATAAAGAAACTGCATATGCAATGGCATTCGCAACTATTCTGAGATATTCTATCTGAAGGTTGTCTGCTGCGAGAGAGGTTGGTTAAAGTTTTTAATTACTTAATATTTCTGTTAGGTATTGTAATAAATGAGAACGTAGTAGTTACATCACTTACTGCTGTATTATGTGTAATGAGTGTATTAAAAAACTTTTTACGTAAATTAAGTAGAACTGAATCTGCATGCAGGTCAGATATAAGTATTTTGCCCCCTCCCCATAAATGATGAAGTTGGGCGCCACTGGACATTTCAGACTAAGTATTTCCATGTCACTGCCACCCCTCTCAAACAACCTTTTAGTTCATGCTGTAAAATTTTAAGAGTAGGACACACACTGATCCATAGCTACAATGCTCTTATATTATGACAGACCTGTGTATCACACCTTGCTGGCCCATCTCAGAGGGACATTCACAGTGACTGGCCTTTAGCTGCAATGATGCTACCTTACAACAACCCTATTTACAGTGATGGCCTTAAGTGAAAGGATGCCCTAGGTGAAGGATAACTTGGTGCCCCCACTAAATACTGTTTCACCCCCTCCAGCACATATTCTTCGGTGCTCACCCCATGTCACCCCCATTCTTGGACTTCCCGTACCATGCAGATTGCTTTCTTCTTCTTCCTTTTTAGTCTTCAGATTTTTCCAGAAGAAATGCTTTTTTTAGATGCTCATAATTGATTTTTGCAGTTTTACTTTCATTTTAAACAACATTTTCATCCAACTATGGACTGAACAAAAAATACAGCTAAGGAAAGAAGTTGAGTGTTACTGTTCAGTGTTACTTCTCTTTGCATCCTTTCAGCACAGCTTAACTAGCTAAGACAGCACAGTGATAACTATACAGGAAATAACTGAATTAAGTCTTGGTCTGAGGACTAACAGGTCCCCAGACGTATTGTGTTATAGATGCCCTGATATGCATTTTAGATCATTTTCCCAATCTTTTGATCCAGTGGTGGCCTTAACAGAAATCATAAGTAAGAAAATAAGGAAGACATAAGTTGTGCCCAAGGCTTAATGTTCAAAACTGACAAAATAGTAGCTCACAATAAACTAACAAGACAAATCTCTGAGAGGATACACAAAGAATATCTCAGAATACTACACATCTTCCTTTCTTTCCTTCTCCCTCTCCACCAAGAAAAGACAGTCACCATGGGACAAATTCCAAGAGTTGATCCCAGTGCAACTCTGCCCTGATTCCAGAAGACTTGCTCTCAATGTGACTGACTCAGACATACACTGTCAGCTTATAAACAGTACTACTCCAGCAGAATCAATAAAGGTATATGGCTTTACTCAATTAATTTCATCCCCCAGTCAGTTAGACAATTGACTTTTGCAGATGGATGCCTACCAGACACCATAAGGGATGACCTGCCAGCATATGCCATTAGAAGCTATAATTGCCAGGGCAACTAAATTATATACAGCCAAACACAAAATTCTATCAAGTTTAACAAAGACAGCTTTATTAAAAGACTAGCTCAGTATAATTGAAATTTATTAAAATCTATACCTCCAGACTTAATGACCTAGCTCTAGTCTGCAATAAAAGAATAAAATCCAACCCTGCACCATGGCTTGCTAAGGAAAGAAAATAACTAATGTTACAATGTGACAGAGCATGGAAAGAAAGCCATAAACATTCAAAACTCAATACAGGTATCTAGATACCTAAGAAACCATCTGATGTTGTCAGCCTTCATTCATATTTGACTTATGTGTTTGGTTCTGAATCCTCGGAAGTGACTCAGCCATTATACTAGCTATACTAGTTCGTGCCAGCCAAAAACTCTAGAGCTAAGGCTCTACCCATACTGCCTCTCTTTCCATTACCTCAGATCTCATTTGCCAAGTAGAAAATCGGATGCATCAACCGTTGCTCTCAGCTAAGTCCTCAAATTTTTTTTTACCTAGATATTTTTCTACCCTTTTTTCTGGTAGTTACCCTTTATTCTAAACTTATCTTGGTGTGAGTGACTCTATATTTATTTTTAACCAATTTTAACCTAAGGGTATTCTAGTTTACCATCGTTGGTATAGGACTCTCCTTCCTTCTGCCTGTTGGTAATTCTTTGATACCATCGCTGGCATCCTTCTCCTTTCCTTCCTTTTTGTTTGTTTCTCTCAGCCTTCTCTTTGGGTAATCTTGACATACCATTGTTGGTATATTTAAAAAAAAAAACTTTACCTGTCCTGTTTGTTGAGTGATTGTGTCTGTGTGCATGTGTGTGTGTACCTTTTTCTGGCTAGAAAAATGGCAGAGAAGCAGAAAGAAACCTCCAGTTTCAAGCAGTGCAGGGACTGTGGCAGGAAGATGCCCAATTCCAATGGGCATCTTTCTTGCATTTATTATTTTGGTGTCCCTCATCTTGAAATCCAACCTCCATATGAACTCTGCAAGGGTTTCTGTGCTCAAACTCTTACAGACAGGAGTAACAAGTTAATTCTTAAAGAATTACTAAAATTTCCTTTTGGTGAAGCTCTCTCTGAGGTGGAGACAGAATCAAAAAAATGGAGCCATTTAGTATCTTCTTCTCCCAAGGTACATGAATCTAAGATTCCAAAGTCTCAGGTTTCAACTCATTCATCGGAATCAAAGTCAAAAGTTCCAAAGACTGCACCGACTTCTGCTCCAGCATCGAAAATAAAATCTCCCATGGTGCTGAGTACCATTGTAACTACCCAGACACCTTCAGTGCTGACCCTGGCTTCAGTACCGATGACCTCTCCGGCACTAATAGTGGCCTCCTCAAATATTTTGGTTCCATCTTCCCCTGCCAAACAACTTTCTGTTCAGCAGACCATGTTGTCGAAGGTTGAGATGCTAATTACCCCAAGGACTATATACTCCCCATCAATAGACCTCTTTTTGGGGTCAGCAGTTAAGTCCATTTGTAGAAAGACCAGAATCCCCTTCTGGAATGTCCATCCGCTCATCCAGGAGTCTATCGGAACTAACATTGTTAGATTGGTGGATCAGCTCTTGCAGCCAGAGGTCTTCCTGCTCCTTCTCGGAACTCCATCCCTCCTGGAGCCGAGGCTTACACTCCCGGGACTCCCACTTATCTTCCTCTTTTGACCTCTCTGCAGGTCTTGGAGCCCACTACTTCAACGCTCCCAGTGCCAACTACTACGGTACCGATGGTGGAGCTCACCTTGTTACCAGAACCTACTCTGTGGTCTTTGGCTCCATTGGAACCATCATACCCATGGGACTGAGATTTGGCTGCTGGTTATGGGATCCCTGAATTGGCACCCATTTTTTTCTATGGCACCGTCCATAGCTCTCAGTGCCTTGGTGGTTTCATGTCCTCTCCCAGCTCCTGCTCTGGGAAGCAGCTCATCAGAGTGGAGTGTGACCCTGCTTCTGAGGTTGTCTTTTCAGTTTTGGGCTCCCATCCCTCTTTGGGTGGGCCTGCCTTCCAGATTATGGAGAGAGCCCTAGCTTCAGCAGGCTCACAGTTGGTACCATTACCATCGGAGTGCCATATTTTTGTACCCTCTGGCTGACAGCTGACACAATCTGCTACTTTGGGACAGTGGGTACAAGAGCAGCAATATACCCTAGTGCAGGTCCCCTCTCTTCAGAGTCCTCCTCAATCTTCCACCTGAGGAGCCACCCTGTAAGAGATCATGCAAGAGGAAGCACTTGGATTCTCCAGAAGAATCAGTCACTGAAGATACAGATTACAATGAAGGGGAAGGGTTCCCATGATCACCCCCTGAAGATGTCTCCTTTGGAGACATCCTGGAAATTCTGAAACAGAGGGGGGACTGGAAGTCCTCAAACCCATCCTCTGAGGAATCTGTTTTCTTGCAGGCTTTTCATGCCCAGCCATGTACTTCTTGAGTGAACCCGCTTGCTGATGAACTAATAAAACTCATTGTGAAGCATGCGTGGAAGGCTCCTGATGAAAAAGAGTCAATTCCCCTGAGGATCAGCCCCATTGGTCAGAGGATCTAGCAGTGGATGCTATAGTGGTGGTGGCAGCCACTAAGCAAGGAACTCGCTGAAGAGAGTTCTACTGTCCATCCTCCAAACCGAGAGTCCCGGAAGATGGAGAGATTTGGGAAGCATGTCTTTGCTTCATCAACCTTTGCTATTCAGTCCTTGAATTTTTTGGTGCATTTCATTCGACTCCAAAGGGGTCCGATAACTGAACTTTCAGGCACTTTGGCAGGAGCAGTGTCTAACGAGGTCCAGGACAAGGTTGCCTTCCAGCTTGCTACCCTGGAGTTGATCTCTAATTTGTCCATGTGGCTTATTGTGCAGTCAGCTGAAGAGACATCCAGAGCAGCAGGTACAGGCTCTGCCATTAGGTGCCACACCTAGATGTGCTTGTGTGATTTTGTGGACCCCTTCAAGTCTTCCTTTGTCAATACTCCAGTGGATACTACTTTATTGTTTTGCCCAAAAGTCAGAGACACATTAGCCAGCTGTGAGAAGGATGGAAAGACCCTTTCTGCTGTGGGCATGCATTTTTCCACTCCTCAACAACCTTACTCCAGGAATCAGAGGAGTGGAAAGATGTGGTTTAAAAAGACCCAAAGGCCTTTTCGGGACACAAATGGTGAGTATTCCCCTCAGGGCAGAGGGGGGAACTCTTCTGGAAGATGCCCCTCTCATGGTGGGGGGGGGTGGGTCCATGCAATCAGAGTTCAAGGGAATCCTTCTCTGAACAACCCTACCAGTGCTCCTGAGCAGTGGCCTGATTTCTTACCTTTGAAACAGTTGGGGAAGACTTTCTCTGCACCATTCAGCCTGGCAGTCTATAACATTGGATTCCTGGGTGCAGACAATAATTACCAGAGGTTACCGTATTCCCTTCAATCTCTTTCCCAAACCACAAAGATGAACCCCCAATGTTCCACCCAGTCAGAGGGATATAGCAACACAAGAGATTCAAAAGATGCTTCAAAAAAGAATCATCCAAGCAGTCCTACCAGACCAGATAGGATCCAGATTTTACTCAAGATTCTTATTGGTGCCAAAAAAGACAGGGGACTGGTGGCCAATCTTGGATCTCAGCGTATTGAACAGTTTGTACAACAGACAAAATTCTGGATGGTCACTGTTCAGTCTATCCTTCCATTTCTACAGGAAGATCTTCAGTATGCGTATTACCACATAAACATGGACAAATGCTCCAGAAGATTTCTCCGCTTCCGGCAAGAGCCAGTCATTGCCAATTTCAAGCACTGCCCTTTGGTCTCACCACAGTCCCCAGGGTGTTCACCAAATGTATGGCAGTTGTTGCAGTTCACTTAAGACTGCAGGGATTCCATGTGTTTCCATATCTAGACAACTGGCTTCTCATCGCCCCCACCAGGCATTTACTGCTTTGCACCATAGACTCTGTTCTACGCCTTGCTGAGTTCTTAGGCATTTCAATCAACAAAGAAAAATCACAACTAAATACAAAATCCTGCATGGCCTCCCTTCCTCATCATAGGTTGTTAAAGTTGAGGTCTCAACTTCAAGTGGTACTCCTTTAAGACAAAGTTCCTGCTCGTCTGTTTCTACAACTTCTTGGATTCGTGGCAGCAATAATCACTTTAGTCCCCTGACGAGGTACCACATGAGGCTGCTTCAATGGCTCCTAGCATCACAATGGTCACTTTTAACTCACCCCATGTCTCATCTTATTCTAATAATGAACCGCTGCAAGAAGGATTTGTCTTAGTGGATGAAGCCAGAGGAGAATTTATGAAGCTGTCCCTTCTATCTCTCTCAACCCAAGGCCGAAGTGACCATGGATGCTTGCCTGATAGGGTGAGGAGCATTTTCAAGGAAAGACCATCCAAGGCACTTGGTCCCCTCAGGAGGCCAATCTGCACATCAATGTCCTATAACTGAAGGCAGTGCTTTTAGCGTTACAAGCATTTCAGTCTGCCCTTCCTTCAGAGACAATTGCTATACAGTCAGACAACATGTCAGTAGTCTGATGCATCAACAAACGGGGGGAACCAAATCCTACCCACTATGTTGGGAAGCCCTAAGAGTTTGGCAAAGGGCAATCACCTCCAACCACTATCTAATAGCAATGCATATTCTAGGGAATTCCAGCGTGATTGTGGACAAACTAAGCAGGTGTATCCTTCTACCTCAAGAGTGGTCTCTCAATCCCAACATAGTGACGAGAATCTTTTGTCAATGAGGTCAGTCTTGCTGTGAACTGTTTGCCTCTCCCATAAACCATAAATGCAGCAGCTACTTTGCCCTAGTTCCCCATTAGGGGGAGTGCCCGAGTGATGCACTTCTCCACGATTGGCCCCTGGGACTTTTATATGCCTTCCCACCAATCCCTCTAAGTCCTCAATTTCTGAGGAAAGCCCAATGGTTGAGAAGCAAAGTGATTCTCATTGCACCTTATTGGCCCTGTCAAGTATGGTTTCCCTTTCTCTGTCCTCACCTGGTTCACAGAGTGGACTCTGGATTCAACTCCAGAACTGTTATCTAACCCTCAGGGCTTGGTCCATCCCAACCTTCAACATCTTAAGCTGAAGGCTTAGTTTCTCCACTTCCAGTAATTGCCAGGTGAAAAAATGTGTCCTCCCCAGTGCAAAACATACTTCTGGTTTCTCACAAACCTTCCACCAGAAAAATTTACCTTAGCAAACGGAAAAGATTTTCTATGTGGTCAAGCACAAACATTTTTTATTCTTTCTTGACTCCGGTCAATAAGCTCCTGGAATACTTAGCCACCTTATTTCAATTGGGATCCTCAACTTCTACCATTAGAGGTCATTCAGCTGCCATTTTGAATTTCCATAATGGATTTGAAGATCATTCTTTGATGTCTCACTGCCTTTGCAAAATTTTTCTTAAGTGCACTCTGCATTTGAAGCCACCTTTCAAAGATACTATAATGCCTTGAGATTTAACCTTGGTCTTGCAATCCTTAGTTCATCAGCCCTTTGAGCCAGCAGCCACCTGTGACCTCAAATTTTTATCCTGGAAGACCATCTTTCTAGTAGCTATCACATCTGCCAGGAGAATTTCAGAGTTACAGACTTTGTGTATGAAGTATCCCTATATCATTTTCCATAAAGAGAGAGTATCAATCAGAACTAATCCCTCCTTCCTTCCTATGGTGGTGTCAGACTCCAATATCAACCAGACCATAGACTTACCAGTCTTCTTTCCAAAGTTTTTAAACAAAGGAGAGTACTGCTTGCATATGTTGGATGTCCACAGACAATTACGTTTTTACTTGGATAAAACAAAATGTTCTAGAAAATCAGACCAACTGTTTCTATCCTTTTCAGTACCAGACTGGGCAAACCAGTTTCAAAGGTCACTTTGTTAAAATGGTTGAGAGACTGCATTACATTTATATACAATCAGAATAAACTCGATCTACCAACAAAAATTAGAGCTCATGTGACAAGATCTGTTTCTACTTCAGTAATCTTCCACTCCAGAGCTTCTATGGAAGACATATGCGCAGCTGTAACTTACGCTACCACTCATACCTTTGTCACTCATTACAAATTAGATATGGTCTCCAGGGGAAGAGTAACTTTTGGCTATATGGTGCTCAGAAATATCCTTCCTTAGAGTCACCCAAGATCTAAAGTAGCTAAGGACTCTGCCCCATCAGTCAAGTATGAATGAAAATTGACATCAAATAAAAAGTTATGTCCTTACTATAACGTTCCATCTGTGTTGTCGATTTTCATTCATTCTTGACATCCATCCTGCCCCCTTCTAATGACTGCTGGATGTTCGGAACTAGTCCTGGGGTTGTTATAGGGTTGTTGCTCAGACAGAGCTTCCATTTTTCTTTATGATAGGCAAACTCAATCTGAGGTAATGAGAAGAGAGGCAGTATGGATAAAGCCTTAGCCCGAGAGTTTTTGGCTGGTGCAAGCTTGTATAATGGCTGAGTTGGTTCCAAGGATTCGGAACTGAACCCATCAGTCAAGAATGAATGAAGATCAACAACACAGATGGAACATTATGGTAAAGACATAATTTCTTTTTACTAAATTCCATTTCAAACTAGATAAACATACTTACTACAAAAATCTTGAACACAAACATCAGAAACATCCTAAACTTTTCCGGTCATCCCTAAATAGGTTACTACACCCCAGCCGAACTACCATTCCTTTCCTAACAAACAGCGATTACACTGAATTAGTCTCCTCCTAGTAAAACAACTACTTTATACAGATCATACTATCCTTACTTAGCATTCATCCTGCCTCTTCTGTCTCTCTCCCATCAACAAATCCAAATCCCTCCCACTTCAAACTTACCCCCTTACCTACCTCTACAATAAAAATTATTCTACCTTAATTGGAACCCGCCACCTTGGCTGCTTACAAACTCCCATCAGAATATCTAACAGCAGTTGCCAATGCCATTGCTTTCCCCATCGCTATACTGATAAAAAGGTCCATATCTGAGCAATATGTTCCTGCCATCTGAAAACATTCCAATATTATTCCATTAAACAAAGGGAGTACATCAACTGAGTTTAACAGTTATAGACCTATAGCTATTGTCTTTCCACTTTCTAAAATCCCAGAAAAGTGCATCCACACACAACTCATACAGTATCTCAGTTCCAGTAACCTACTTTCTGAAGCACAGCATGGTTTTAGATCCCATCACAGTATAACCACTGCCCTTCTGCACTTTACTAACACTATAACTCAACTTAGAAATAATGGTAAACTTGTGGCAACAATGTTTTTAGTCTTATTTGATGCAGTATCACATCAGCATTTACTCTCTGAACTTCAATGGACATTCTCAATACTCACTTACGTAGGTTCAGATTTTCATATGTAAGTAATAGGCTAGCTGCCCTTGCAGACCAGTTTAAGCCTAGC
This sequence comes from Protopterus annectens, assembly GCF_019279795.1. Lineage (NCBI taxonomy): Eukaryota > Metazoa > Chordata > Ceratodontiformes > Protopteridae > Protopterus > Protopterus annectens. The sequence goes on from NC_056733.1 coordinate 285,050,549, forward strand.
CAGTTTCCCTTGGGCATGTCCCTCCAAACTGCTCTGCTGATGTTGCAGAAGAAGTTTAGATCTTTAGACTGAGTATTTCTTTTTTTTTCAAAACAAGTTTATTATTAAATAATTAAAAAACAATTATTATAATATTCAACAAAGACAATAAAGTATTTACAAACAATCAGATCAATTAATTAAAAAAATACTGTGCTATTGAAATTAGAATTTTTTAACAAATTTTGTAAATTATCCCATACAATAAAATGTGATGTTTTTGTTCTCATTCTAATTGTGACACATTATATTCATAACATTTTTAAATTCATAATTTCTAGTTATTATTTTCCTAGCCACTGCAAGGATAGACCATAACAAGGGAAGCTTAATCTTTTTAACACATTGAGGTACAGGTGTGTTGAATAATATAAGAGACTTAGAAATGAAATTATCTGTAAAAAGAGCCTGCAAAATTGACTTAGTATTCTTTCAACTTCATACAGTCATAAAACATATGAGCCCAGTCAGCATTAATTTCTACATTACATCTCTTACATAGATTATCTTTATTATTAATTTTATTCATCATCAAAGGTGTATAAAAGATCTATGTAAAAATTTCCATGTATAAAGTCTCCAGACAATGGAAGATGTAGTTCTAGCAGGTAAATATATATTATATATATTGTTTTGTTTGTGGATGGGTGTCCCCATATTAGAGTGAAACAATAATGTATGTATGAATCTAAATTTTAATTCTCTTATATGATATATATATATATATTTGAAGTTAACCTTAACTTTATGCTGTAAATTAAATTTATTATCAATCAATCAGTTTTGAATAGATTCTTTAACTGTTATAGACATTAGATCTATTCTATCTATTAGATGATGTTGTAAAGATCTGAACCTCTAACCAGCAAGTTTCTCTTTTACATGCATTTAAGATGCATCTATTTTCTGTCATGTGAATTACACACACACACACACACACACACACACACACACACACACACATATATATATATATATATATATATATATATATATATATATATCTCACTGAAAGTATATGTTGAACACAAGTATATACAATGGAATGTTACTTACTGTTTATATTAATAGAGTTAAAATAAAACATATTATAAAGCATGACAGATTATTACAAACAAACAAGTATAATCAAGAAAGTATAATTAGAAATAAATAGAATGTCATTGTTAAAGAAGATGGAAAAAGATAAAGATAAAAAATGTATCAAATTACTAACCTTACTTTCAGAAAGAAAATCAGGCATTTTGACTGGTTATGAAACAAAACATTTCTTTGCACATAGAGGATTAAATCTTTTCCAAAATATTTGTGGCTTTCTGGAAATGGAGAGAGAAAAAAATAACAAATCATTTGTTTTTAGTCTCTTCTTCTGGAAGCTTCAGTTGCCAATCTCTTTAATGAAGAACTAGCCCATTCATTTCTTCTATTTTATCCAAATTGACAAACAGTAAAGTCTAAATCATTGTGCTTTTTAAGCTCCCTTATTAAAACTTTTCTTTAGCAATTACCATGGAAGAATAGTCATTGTCAAGATGATAGAAATCTAACTATAACTGATCTAAGGGAGCCATGTTTTTTCCAGGTCATCCAGCTTTGTTTGTAAGAAACTCAATGTTGCTCTTCTTGTATTTTTGTTGCTGCAGGTCCATATGTAACAAGTCTATTTGTTTTGTAGTTGTTTAATTATCAGAGACTGAAGTTCTTTCTTGATGCTGGAGTCTTGAGAATTTGTCTTACTGGAACTCATTTCAGACTGATAAACTGACAGGACAGGAATATTATTGTTCAAGAACTATATAAAACAAACAAATTAATTCCTGTCAATGTAAGTGGAGCTGAAGAAATTAGACTGAGTATTTCTGATGTCATTTGTGTTGCTGACATGCAGTAAATGCATCAGTAATGGGTCGGAGGATGTCTTGTATGCCAGACACAGATCACCTTTTAGCAGTCTGTAAGATAGCAAGAATAGTGACATGGCTATGAGTTGGTCCATGCAGGACATGTAGCTTAGGCTATGTATCCTCTATTATTCCTCTTAGTAAGGCTCTTTAGCTATCTGTCTGAAAGAAAACAAGAACTCAATGGCACCAGGATTATTCCCCATTTCAAGCTGCCACCTCAGAGTTCCACAGAGCTCAATCTTTGGACAGCTCCTCTTTAACATCTTTATAAATATACCCCATACTGACACACAACACGCAAGCATTGTTCAATGTGCCAACAATTCAACATTAATATGTACAGACCCACCTCTCTCCAAAGCCCAGGAATTTACCAAAACATCTTTTACCTCTATAGAAACCTGGCTAAAAACTATTGTCTTCTTCTTAACCTTAACAAAACTAATGTTCTTCATGCTAAAACAATAAAACAACTAAAAGCAATCTTTCCTAAATGCATCAGCAAATATTAACATAGAACTAGCTATAAACAAGAAACAAAAGATATTACCGGACCATAAAGGTCGATGAAGTATACAAAACAAATGTGAATAAAATAATAAATACAACACAACCAACACGGCTGTAGGACTTAGAACAAATAAAACAATAATTTATTAAACAGAAGTAAGCGCTTTCACAGCAAACTGCTGCTTCATCAAACTAGCTATATATAGTAAATTCCTAGGAGTTATCATTGACAAAAATCTTAAATTTTACTAATATACTTAAATTTTACATCCATATTTTCTAAACCATAAAAAATATCAATTTGAAACTGGATCCCCCTATACAGCCAAACATATCTTACAGACACAGCACACAAACATTAGACTCAACCTAATTAATCCCTGCCCTCCTTTATGCATCACGTATTCTAACTAACCTAAATGCAACTCTTGAATCCAAACTAGCCTCTTCCTGTAATAAAGTTGTTAAATTTGCCACTAACTCAGTACATAGAACCAACTCATCATCAAGCCTTGAGACAATTTAACTGGCTCGAAGTAAGCAATGTTCTAAATCATTCACAATATAGTATCTGGATATAAACGTATTTACTACCCAGATACCCACAATAAAAAATATCTTACCACCTTACTCCTCCATAAGGAACTTCCACTCTTCCGACAAGTTCTTATTCAAAACAAGTAAGTCTGATAACTCAGCCGGAGACTCACTTTACTGCTGCTACATCTCAAAAATGGGGAATGTCATCCCAGAACATATCAAACTCGCTGACAAACCACCACGCTATAAAAACCTACTCAAACTACATCTGAATAAATGCTGGTCATATGTTTGCTCAGCACCAGGCTCCAATATCCCAGCATTTTTCCATCTTTCTTCCCCATCTTAATCTACTCCCTTTCTAATAATACAACACCTCTTTCTCTCTCCATTTTCTCACTTCACCTAAATAGTTCCTAGCCTCTTATCTCCTCTACCACAATCTAAACTCTAGCAATATGCTCAAAATGTCTGTACCTCCTTGCAGTGCATACCTAATACATCCTATGCTATAAAAGTTAATAATTTAAAATAATTCTGTAGCATGATTAGCAAATAGACAAATGTCACTGATGACACAATGCTTAACCACCTGCAAACTTCTTACATGTAATAATGTAATATACAAAGATGACAATTAATAATGTCATTGTAAATTGTAGCATTGTAAATTGTGCATGTATAAATAATATGTAGGCTGTAATTAAATGAAGCTTTTCTCCCCGGGCCACCACTAAAAATTGGCTTTACCCAGTCAGATTATCTTGTCAACAAAGACAAATAAATAAATACATTTAAATAGGCTTACGGTGAGGCCCCAATCCCAAAATACCTACTCTCACTGTAACTGGTCACTTGCACCAAGAACAATTCTGTTGAAACTGGGTCTCTTCTGTGCATCCCTCTGGTGTTAGTGAAGTGAAGGCACAATTGGCCACAGTCATATAGAGCAAGTGACTGCTGTTGTATATAGATAGATAGATAGATAGATAGATAGATAGATAGATAGATAGATAGATAGAGAGCTACAGCATACCTCCTCACTCCCACCCCACCCCCAAATTACAGCCCCCTGTATACATGCCGAATGTATGAGTGTGAGAAAAGTAAAACAATAGCAGTCACAGTAATGCCTACCAACTTGTCACTTTTAGATAGCATACTGCTGCTAGACAACTCTGATATCTGTGAGAGAAGTCAAAAACGCAATGACCACACTGTCTCCAGCTCCAGCACAAGCTACAATGACATCATGTGCACACCTCTGAGGTTTAATTGAGAGGAAAATGAAAGCAATAATGATCACTCCATCCCAATCATCTACCACATGCTACAGCAACCTTCGTTACACACCTTTAAGCAGGGCTTGTTTTAGAATGGGTACATTTGAGGGCAGAGGCCACCACTAAGTCCATGTCAAAATGCATGTATACAGACTGGGGTATGCGGGCCACAAGATCCCTAGATGGTCTAAGGCTCTGAATGTTGATGCTTTTATGCCTTATTTTTAAAAGATTAGGTGCATTTTTATTGCTACACAGAATATTTATGTATGCGCTTGGCATTACTATGTGTGTTCACAGCTGGTTTTATTTTTATACACACACACACACACACACACACACACACACACACACACACACACACACACACACACACACACACACATGTGCTGTACTGTCATCTTCAGAGAAAATAAAGGATCTCAGATTCACCTATGGCAGGCATCTGATGTGCAAGAGGAAACCAGTTCACACAGGAAACCCATACAGCGACAGAGAGGGCATGTAGGCTTCACATAGAAAAAGCTACAGCCAAGAACTCAGCCAGAGCAAAGCACTGTGAAATGGCAATTCTTATCACTGTGTCACTATGCCAGTGAGCAGTTGCTTTCACACACATCCTGCTTCTGGCTAATCACCAACAATAGACACCTATCATCCATGACTTCTATGTTTACAATGGAAAATGAAAAATGGAGACTTATTACACTTAAATACATTGCAACCACTCTCCATACACACAAATGAAGGCAATGCTGATAGTGTTTGTGACAGAAAGTGAAAGAAATGATGGCCCGCTTGCTGCTCTTAAACTGTAACCCAACTCCCTCCACCACACACACATGCATAATCCCTAGCAACACTAGTTTTACAGTGCTCAACAAAATAGTATTACACTCTGCAGCACTAGTACTGCCACACCAGATCAGTGACTGTTGCTTAGCAACACCAGGAAGTAAGTCACTTTTATTCATCTCATTCATGAGTAATGCACACCTGTCACTGTCCCTGATTTCATAGAATTTCCCTGATTTTGTCTCATATTTTTGCCCATTCAGGATTACAGAAAGTCAATAATGACATACATTAGAGTTTTATGCTTCTTATTGTTCAGAAAATGGGAGTGATTGCAAAACATGTTATTCTACTAACGTTGTAAGTGAATCAGAGTGATATTTAAAAAGTGTTCTTAATTTTCAGCTTTTATTCCAACATTTATTTTGTCTTTGCTTTGCCCTTATTTCATGAGCAAAAAAAAAAAAAAAATAAGAATTATAGTATCTGGTGTCCTGCCAGTATTTATGAACCTTTCTGAAAGAGGAAACCATCCTTGAAGACCAGGAGCATCCGTTCTTCTTTAAAATTCTAGGAAGGTACTGAGTAAATATTTGTGCTGGGCTGCCAATCTCTACTGCTTATCTTGCTCATGTTCATTCACTGATTACTGGCTTATCCTAACAGGTTCATATCACAACTCTATTTAGGATAGTGTGTGTGTAATCAGAAAATGTATGATCTTTTTCTCTTTTTTCTTAATTTATTCCCAATCAGTAACAACTTTTCTGGGACCCCCTCACAGAGTCAAGGATATTCTGAGATTCATGGGCATTGTGGGTGCCTGTCACAAACTATGATGCTTGTTTTAGTGGAGAGAATGCCCTCCAGCAGATTTAATTAAATCAAGACAATACGTCAGTGGTAAAACATTTAAAAAAATTATGAAGCCTGCTATTTGATAAAACACTCTTCACTACAACGTGAGAAATCTTTGAATTTTAAAGGAGTAGATGTAGTGCCAGTTCTTAGAAGTCTTCATCCTGTAAGTTAGTATTACACTCTTGAGCCATTAAGTATTAAAGGCTGCTATACTAGCAAAGTAAATAAATAAATATTAAATAATATATTAATTAATAATAAATTAATAATAAATGCATGCAAGTGTAAGATTTAAGTGTCAGTTTGAAAGCATGTAACAAAATATAAAAATAAGATAACTTGCTGTGGTTGCCCCCCCCCGCCCCTCCCCAATCCAGGGGGCCTTGGCCTTTGGCAACCACAGAGTTCGCTAGTGCCTCAAACCAGCTATGTCTGCATGCTGTGCTATAGTTTGTTTCATCAGTGAAAGGACAAGGTTGTGATTTTTTGTCAGGCTGAGTAAGTTTATTGATTGTTGACCAAATCTGTTTTGTAGGTTTGCTGTTTTTTTTCCTGAAGAATAGTGTAGTAGTTTTGCATAGAATTTAGAATGGTATTCTTAGATAGGTTTTCAAGTGCTGAAACTGTTGCCAATAGTTTTTTTTTTGTTTTGTTTTCTAAATGCAATATTTTCCATCCTTTATCCCAGTTACGCATCATCTGTTTTGTATTTGCTGTTCATCATGGTGGAGGTTTTGATTTGACTTCCTTCTCAGATAAGGTACAAGGCAGTGCAATATTGAGAGCATGGTTTTCTTGAAGTGAGTTACTGCATCATCTAAAGTCAGTGTTTCTAGTAGCTCCCAGTTCCTATGCATAGGGATAGGCAAGGAAGTTTTCTTTTCAGACTTGATTGTATTTCGGACTGCTTCATACTGGATTTTTGTACAAATGTTGGCGTGCTTCCATACGGCAAAGACTGGGTTATGATCACTAACCGTATCAGGCGTACTTCCTGCATGGGTAGTTCTGGTGGGATCTGATGGCAGTATCCAGTCTTTTACAGAAACTTTATATGATTATATCATCATATGTATTAGCTATAAAATAGCCACTTTGAAGTAGTAAGTGATGTTTTGATAAGCCCAAACATAACAGATTGCCCTGCAGCCTGTTGTTCTGTATCCCATCTCGAGTATTGAACAATATACTCCCTCTGTCTCTTTCTTTTCATTGTGTGCCCATCCTGCCATTACTACACTACATGTGAGTCACCTTCAGACTGATGGTCTGGGTAGTGACCAGTGCCTGCATCGAGCAGACACCAAATTGCACACAACCTCCCAATGGCTTCATTTTCACCCAATATTTTTGCAGTCCTGACTCATTCTCAGATTGTTCATCTGTCTAGAATGCGATATGATGACTGTTGCATTTAGATGTAATGTGCTTGGTCATTTATATCACAAAACTTATATAAAGTAATTGAACTGCTGGCTTATGTTTGTCTAAAGACAATGATTAATAAATGCATGCAAGTATAAAATTGAGCAATGGACTAAGTTAAATTACCTCCTTGTGATGGGAGGTAAACTATCTTGACAGCATCATTCAGATTTCACCTGGACATTAAGATCTTGTATGTCCCATTACTTTTCTCTGGCCTCACTGATGGGATAAAGACTACAATACCAACACCCAGGTCAGCATGACCTGTCCAGGCAGAGACATACAGGAATGTCATGATTGTAATGTTGTTCCACATTAACACAGATCACTGCAATAATCTCTTCAAAGAACCTTTGGATTTGATGAACAAAAATTTGCTGCACAGAGTTAGGTAAACCTCTGACCAAACACTTTGCACTGGACAACATATATATGCATCTAATGATAAGAATAACAACACCAGGGTCTAAGACACAAAACTGTTTCAAAAGGCAGGCCATATTCCACATTCTTATTATTTTAACAACTTCTTAATTTGAATTATGATTATTTGCATCTGAAGCACTAATTATTTAATAGGGCTAATGTCAAAATATCAGGCTAGAGTGTTGGGTGTAGAGAGAACACTCAAATGAAGTCTAAAGGGCAAATGATTAGAATAATTAAGTGATAGTACACACTTGTCTTTATTATGCAGAAGAAGGAAATGCCCTGTTTATATACTACAGCTTCTTGCACTGAGAGATGAAACAGATGCCACCAAGAGAGAGATAGAGAGAGACAGACAGATAGGCAGACAGACAGAAAGAAAGAGTGAGAGTTCAGGGTCACTGATGCAGAACTTCCTCTTCAAGAAATTACAAGACAAGCGCTATTTTTAGGGAAGTAGTTTAGGACACGTCTGTTCTGCTGATGCTGCATAAAGGCAGAAATCTGTTCTATAACTGGAACACATGGCCCCCTTGAATGGGATGCTTGAATGAGATGCTGTGCCCCCTGATCATTTTCAAACACTTCCCCAGGCATGTCATTCCTTCCTTTGTCTTACAGACATGGGCGCAGCCCACCCCTCCTTCTCTCACTCTTTACCCTCTCCTGTGTCCAGACTTCTTCTTAATAGCATCCTTTTCATGCAGACAAATTACCCTTCCTAAAGCAGCACCTGGGGGCTTTTACCTTTTAACAAATAGCCTTTTAATTTTCAGCGGGGAGGCGTCAGAGACCATATCAATCAGACATCCATCATTTGCATTGCTATCAAGGGGTGAGTTTACAGAGATGGACAGGGTATCCCTTTGAAAGAATTGGCCTTCCCTTCCCCAGAGATCTGCTTACCCTTCTGCTTGATGATCTGTGCAAACAGTCTGGCACACTCCAGTGGTGTGGAAACAGCTTGGTTGTAAATACTGTTGTGACACTTCAGAATTACCAGATTGTGTGCTTGTGCATGTGTGCCTGTATGGCATGCGTGTGCATGCTATGGCCATATAAATGAGGCAGTGACCTTTCTTAATAGCTGAAAGATCTTTTGGACTGTTCGTATCTGTAAGGGAAGAGGAATGCTTGAACAATAACAACAATAGATACTTAAGCAATGTGAAGAAAAATAGATAATAGATCCAAAACTGCTATGCTATATTTTGCAGAACTTTGAAAATGCTCAGCAGATTATTTTTATTGATACAGCAACTGCATATTTAAGTACATGAAATGCCAAACTCAAATAAAATAAGAAATTTGCTTCAAAATATATGCAGTCAATAAGAAAAGCAAATATTCTCACAAACATTAAAGAACCTCCTCTCTAGATGTAGCTAAAAAAAGAGAAAAATAAAGAAGATAAGACAAAATAGAATGTAAATATGCAAACTTGAAATTAATTACATCTTTAAAGAAGTTATATGTACATAACAATATAACAATATACCTCAGCAGGGTTTAAAGTTGAAATGTAAAATGAACAGATGAAAACTAAGTTATAAACTATTATACAGTCTGTACTTAATAAACCATTTCTTGTGCCGTCATCTTTCTAAAAATAAGCAAATAAATAAATCAATAAAGAAACAGATACATTATGAGTGTGTTGTCATCTCATTAAAATAAATAAATAATAAATGAATGAATGGATGAATGAATGAATAAATAAATAAATGTAATACACTTAAATATTACCCATATTATTGCTAACATATCTTTAAAAATAAATGGTAATCAGATTAGAGCACTCCTAAACATCATGAATGCCCTGCATCTATTTTTAGAATTTTGAAAATTATACACTTTACTGACAGCATGAAATATCAGAAAAAGTTAGTCCAGTGATTTCAGTGTCAGAGACTGGGAATGTACCCACTAGTTTTCATTCATATGTTTTCTTGCAAAATGTCAAGTGTATTGAATGGGGTGCAAATATTTCTGATGTCTACTGTTTTATCTTCGTGAAAATGTATTGCTTTCTTTACCATTTTGTCTCAGCTAAAAATGTAGCCATAATGCCATGAATACTCTAATGTACTGAGCTCTCTGTGTTTGCTTAATTATGACATATTATAGAGCAGTACCTCATACATGATTTCCTGCTTCCATTTAAGTCCCATAGGGTAACATTGTCAGATGTCTGTCATTCTGTTTTATAAATGCAACCAACAGAGTATTTCACCATGAGTTCTGATAAATACCAGAAACAGAACTGCATGTTTGTAAGCATGTGCTTTGTATGTTGTTGAGTGAAATGAATCATGAATTGAGTAGCAATGCTGTATGCTATTTTAAAAGTGCCTTCCAAAAATCAAAAGTACTTGTGGGGATTGAGTGGTAGTGTACTCAGTAGGATAACATTATGACCCTACAGCTATTAATAAGACTTGAAGTTCTCAGTAGAAAAGGAATTACATTGTAAAGGGGGAACAGCATTTTTAGCCTGTCTGACCATTCTAAGAAGCGTAACTTTGGTGTTTGGAGCTGAAATACACACTAATTAAGGCTAAATGTCTTCAGAGGTCATGCACTGATGTTATTTTATTAGCAATATGTGAGGCATTTGGCAGGGGATAAGTATTGTCAAAAGGCTCACACGGTTTAATGCTAAGCACCCATATTACTATATTGTATTTATTTGGTGGCAGTAAAAGGCAATACACATATCTAGTCTGCTGTTTTAAGTGCTTGTAACATTCTACCTCGCCCCCTTCCCTGTTACCCCCTTAGCCTTTTTCCATCTGTTTCTTAGAATGTTAAATGCCCATTTGGATTCCCTTAACACCCTTTCTGACAGTCCACTACATGGGTCAATAGCCCTTTCTGTGAGAAAATACTTTCAGGCATTCATGGAGTAGTCAGCCCATAATCTGCTATCAGTGCCCCCTCTTTGTTCTTCCTGTACAGAATGACACATTTGCATCTCTCTGTCATGATCTATTGCACAAGTTTGTTTTATTTATTCATTCATTTATTTATTTATGCATGCTTGTTTACTGGGGTACATCCTTGATCACAACTGGCCAATTACAGGCCCAGCTTGGATTGCATAGTACAAAAAAATGAAAGCAGGATAAATGTAAATTACATATATGCACACATAAGTAACATAGCACTATAAAGTATTACAGATATGAATACATAATGCATAGGGAGAGTAATGCATATTATACCTGAGACATTAGCATAGTACACCTGAGGCCAAAAGAGAGAAAAGAAAAGGGAAACAGGTCTGCCATGGCAGAAGGAGGATATTTTAATGTAAAAAAAATGAAGCAGTAATGATAAATTAGTGCAATTTAAGTGATATAACCAGAGGTGTTATATTTGCATTTGATTTGTTTAAGTTGACGCAGTGGCAGGGCTTGCTATCCAGCCATGTAAACTTTGGCTCTGGATGACTGTCACTGTTGAAGTGACACCCCGACCCCATGTGCAAAAATGGGAAAAAGGGGTTATGAATGGATGGATGAATTGTTTAAGTTGACATCATTTGATATGCTTTGTATTGTGGTCTGAACATGAAATAAGTGATGATTTCCTTTAGCTTAGGTGGGAAAAAATGACAGAGTTTGGGGCTAGAATAGAGAAACTGTGATCAGTGTAGCGAAGTTTTGTTCTTGAAGTTTAAAGAACTAGGCCTGAGTAAGACTTGTTTCTGAGGATGTAAAATGGGATATTATGGATAACTTTTGTGGAAAGGCAAGTGAGAGTATTCTGTTGCAGAAACGGTCTGCTCTTTGTTTGATGGGGAAATAGTTAGCCTTTTTGAGAGATATGCAGTAATGTTTTTGCCTAGGGAATTTAGCTATGACAAGGCAGATTTTGTTAGCGATGGATTGGCAGATTGTGGTGTTTTAATGGACTCTGCTAACATAAGTGGTAGGCTGTATTCAAGTTGGACAAACAGAATATCCATTCCTGTAGCAGATCTGGCAGGTAGTGATAGAAAGTGCAAGAAATTCTAGGTCCTAAATAAAAGAAAGTGTATTTTTGATATGATTTCTTCAATGTGAGCTTGAAAGCTTTTGGTTTGAGATAACCAGAAGCTGATGTATCGGAGCTATGTGGTGGTTTCTGTGTTGAATTATCCCAGTCTTTGATCTGGCGAGTGCTCTGGGTTTTCAACAATTACTGACTGCTGAGTTCCAAAATTATGGTTTTAATTTTGTTAGGGTTAAGCACAAGCTTTTTGTAGATTGGCCTTGCACTGACAGATAGGAGATCACTTTGAAATTGGTTTTGTATGTCTTTGTTGCTGAGGCTGGTCCTACAGATGACCATATTATCTCTGTATAAAAATAATGAGAGAGGAGGAGTTTGTACAAAAGTTTATTTATAAAAAAACAGTGAAACATATAGGGTTTCAGCTGCCTGAGACACCCGATTGAACAGAGGCTACTGCTGGGAGGCAGGAGCCAATAATTACTCTAAAATGTATTTTAGTCTTAAATCCAGTCAGTAGCCTTTGGGATAATGTATCCACAGGTCAGATGGATAAAAAGTATGTTGTGATCAGCAAGATAAAAATAAGTGTCCATGTTGTGGTCAGGGTACTGATGACTGACCAGAATCCATGTTGCTGATATGACAGTAGGTGTTCCTTTTGTATGTAGGAAGCGAGAGGATCACATATAATTTTCTTAGTAATTTTACGAAGTGTGTCGCTGTGGTGGGTTTAGCTTTTTCAGTAGCAGGACTACCAAGGGTTGATTTCTAGCTACTGGACATTCAGTAGCAAGACTACCAATGGTTGATTTCTTGCTACTGGACATGGGGTTTGAAGAGAGGGCAAGAGTAAATATGGAGTAGTGGACTGGTTAAATGTTCTCTGCAGTGCTACAAGAACCATAGGCAAAAATTATCTGAGCTTGTGGGACAGCCGGTGGAATTTGTTCCATAAGTGGTACAATGCCCTTGGTTTTAATTTGTCTATAGTAGAAAGGTGGAAGTTAGTGAGGGGGAGGCTACACGAAAGTGAAGTCTATGAGGAAGTCAGAATGTGAGGTGGCTTAGTTGACACAGAATAGTGTGTAGGGTGGGGATACTGTTGGGGATTGTGGGAGCAATATCATGCCCCTCTTTCTCTTCTGGTCTCAGCTGAGAAGAACTGCATATTTTTTAATGTTCAGTCATTTCCCTTTGTTTCTATCCCAGGAATCTTTTTGTTAGCTTCCCCTTGTATTCTTTCCAGCAATCTGGTGTTTCTATCCTTATCTGGCCTCCAGAATTGCATGCAATACTTGAAACATGGTCTGACCGGAAGGCCCTGTAGACTAAAATCATTAGCTCTTTGCTTCTGGACTCTCTACCCCTAAGGGAACACATCAGTATCCTATAGAGTTGTTCTGTCCCCTCCTTCTGCTCATGGTGCTTTTATCCAGGTGTGATAAACACTGCTTGGTTTTTTCTCTGCTGTGCTGTCATCAGATCCACTCCTTACAGGTGATATTTGGTACAAAAGCAGTTCTGGTCCAAGTTCACTGGTCTACATTTATTTGCACTGAGCCTCGACTGCTAATTTTTTCCACTTGTTCACCCTTTCCAAATCCTTCTCTAGACCTTTCCTCCATCTTCTACTAGTGCACCTATCTTTGTTTTGTTAGCAAAGAGGATGACTCTGATGTCTTTTCCCTTCAGATTTGTCTTAGTCTATCAGGTTTAAGAGTACTGTCTCAAGCAGACTCCTGCAGTACTCCACTAGTCAGTTTCCTAATTCTTAACTTTTCCCCCCTCGACAACTCTGTTTTACTGTTCATCCATGCTGCTATCCAGTTCTTCAGACTTGGTCCTTCCCCAGAGCTTGCAGTTTTGCATCTGCCTTCTCTATGGGACAGACTCAGAGGCCATTCTGAAGCTGGGAAAGCTACTGTTACTCCTGTCAAGTTCACCAGTAACCTAGTCCAGGATCAAGTTTGACTGACAGCTTCATTTGGCCTTGAAACCACATTTGGTTGCTGCCTAGGAATTACTTTTCTCAGGAAATGTTGTAACCCTTCCCTCAGGACAGAACTGGATTCAGCACTAGGTGACATAGACAATGGCCTAGGGCTCATTGGTGGGAAGGAGGGGGCACTGACCATGGAGCTCCTATATTTGTTTAATTTATATTTAAAAAATATATGATTGTTTTTTAGCAGTGTTCTTTAAGAACTCACTCTGCATATCAACTCACACACATCCTTGTGGTCAACCATGCATATTTGTTGCTGCTGCTTCTGCTTTAAAAATGCATTACACAAGGAATATGATTTTACAGAATCAAGAAGGTGAATCAAAGAACACATGCATGTATGCATGGTCCTAAAAGATGAGTGCAAGGGGTCTATGGTTTGAGAACAGCCCAAAGGTAAACTTAATCCACCACTGGCCAGATGCATTTTCTGTGAACGTGGGTTTAAATGCCATTTCAAGGACAGAAACGTTTACTGTTCATTTCAAGTCTATTTTCATTCTGAGACTGCATTGATTTGTTTAGCAAATGGATCTGTGTTTATTTATTTATTATTATTTATTGCATTTGTTTACCAGGAAATTCCACTGTGCCTTGGAGAGCCCATTTTCAGTGGAGGCGCAGGGAGAAAAGCTCCACATACAAATTATACAGAAAATAATTTTCAGTTACATAAATGGCTAGAAGGCTATACTTACCGATTGTACAAAAATACAATTTAGCTACATGAATGCTTAGAGGGCTATTTAGTAGCAATAATAGGCATGGATTTTTAGGTAACACAGTATAATGTACATGCAAGAGTTAACACTGTATTAAACAAGTAGCTGGTTTCTGCTATAAAATTTGAAATAACAGTTTTAAATTAAATCTAAATATCTGTAATCATTGTAGAAGTAAAGACAATAGTATGCACAGGTAGGAACAGTATTTTTGACATTTGTCAAGAAACATCCAAGTACTGGGGCAATGGAATGCCTGTTGGGGGGAAGCTGCTGTGGGTGGGGGGATGCATTACCCTGTCTAGTGCACCAAATGGCCATGATGTGGCTCTGCCTCATGATTCTTTCATTGATTTTCCTTTTGTTAAACTAGTTAAGCTAGCATATCTGCAGTTTCCCTGATTTTTCTTACCATGCTCCCCACCCCCCCAGACACACACATAAGGGTACTACAATTTCTATCTATTATTCCCCCTTCACATCTGCCCTGGCCAGTTATCTAACACACTGACCAGTTTTTTGAAGACTGCGGTAAGTGGCCTATATAATAACTGTGTCCTACTTCCTTCTGAGCATAATACAATCACCTTGCTTTCCTTTGTGAATACTGAAGTAAGAAATTCATTCAACACCTTTGCTTTTTCTAAGTCTTCTGTGATCTCCCTCCCATCCTTCCTTATTCTGGCTGATGCACTTGAAAAGCCCTTTCTTCCTTCCCTGGTCCCTTATGCTACCTCCCTATACACTTTAGCCTTTGTTGCTGTCTCCATCTTTGTTGCACTCTTCTATCCTCCTTGAACTGTGCCTCATTCACATCCCTGTTACCCCCCCCAATGTGGGGGCTGTGCCCCCCACACCCCCCAAACTTATTATTCCTACTCCAGGGTTGCCCTACAGTGGAGAAAGGGCATAATCCTTTGGTTTCATGTGTCGACCAAATGAGCTGTCGATCAAATGAGCTTTCAGTATTTTGAGCTGTCAGTGTCCTGGTGTCAGTGTTTTGGATTACGATCATATGAGCTTTCAGTTATATCCGGTAGACCCATATATATATATATATATATATATATATATATATATATATATATATAGATATATAGATATATATATATATATATATGTGTGTGTGTGTGTGTGTGTGTGTGTGTGTGTGTGTGTGTGTGTGTGTGTGTGTGTGTGTGTGTATGGTGCATGCATTACATTCACACACATACCCACACACATAAACGCATACATAATTACATAAGTCCTCTTTGCATTACTTGAGTAGTTTTGTAGTTTTATTAAAATATCTTGTTACTCATTCATCAAAGTTTTATGTTTAGTTTTTCTTTCATAAATTCATACACAAAACTTAAAGAAATGAACTACACAGTACACTCATTTACACAAACATGTGCATAATGTAGTGTACTGCACTTTTTGATATTTCCAGAGATATTTAAACTAACTAATCAAGACTGACTTTCAAACTGTTATTTGTCTTTGTCTTTTCGGCTTTTTCCCGGTAAGGGGTTGCCACAGTGGAACTCTGGTCCGCTAATGATTGGCAGTAGATTTTTACGAAATGCCGAGGTGCCAGCTCGACGCCCAACCTTCAACGAAGGCATGCCCATTTACACACGCATGTCTTTCGAACGCTACCCAACTGTGGGGAGAACATGCAGACTCCACACAGAAGGCACTCCCAAGCCATGCTGAGAATCGAACGAGAGAACCACTAGCTGTGAGGTAACAACGCTACCGCAGATTAATGTTAAATGCACCACTGCATTCTGCATTCTGCAGAAATGCTGATATAAACCTGATGTGCTAACTCCTACTCTTGCGGATTACTGTGAACACTGAAAACAGGCATGACATGCTACCCTAAATCTGCACTACTTGCTGTTTAAGTCTTACTGATCAAAACCCTGAAAATAAACCATGGCTTTCTTTTGACATGTGATGTTAACCTTCCTTTATCCTACTGCTGTAAACATTCCAGCAGAATGCTGTGTATGGTGCTGTATAACTGTCTATAGCTATTACTTTAAGGTTTTAAAAGGCTTTAAGCACTTTTTTATAACCCTTACCCCTGACTCCCTGCTCACCTTCAGCCTTTCCACAATCAATCAACTCTTTCAAACCCCATAAAGGTGTCAGCCAATCATGAGATTCAATAATCCAAACAGTCAACAAGGGTTTGCTGCTTTTACAATAAGCCCCCTTTACTGGCAACTGGTATGCAATGCTGCATATGACAGACTATACTACTCTTTCCTCTGTAGGCATGCATGTTTCTGCATATGCTGCATGAAGGATATTGTGTGGATACAGCTTGGCAGAGTTAAGCACAAGCGTCTGGATCATATACTACATACTGTGCACCCCTTCTTCAGTCATACTGTACACCCATTCTCCAATCATACTGTGCACCCTCTTCTTGGGTCATCCTGTCATACTGTACACCCCTTCTCGGGTAGTGCTGGCATTTGTCTGGGACAAACTGCCTTCTTTCCCCTGAGATTGGCAAAATATATTCATCTGCTCATTTCAGCCATTCTCCTCTGCCACCCAGGCCACTAACCAAACACATGTCATCTGGGTCATAATAAAGGCTCCTTCCCTCTATACCATGAAGCTGGGTTGCAGATCAAATACTTTACAATGAGTACAGGTTTACAACTAATGAAAACTTTCAGGCTTAAAGCCAGTAAGCTTTCACATTACCTACCAGACACTAATTATACGTTGAACTCTGATAATGAATTGAAATACATATCATCCATGTGAATACATAACATGCATAATATTCTTAGCAACTGCACTTTTCAGAAGTTGGCAATTGTTGTTAAACTGTATACTGTATCTTAAAAAAAGTCCACCACTCAGCACAATGAGTTTATTATCAATAAGGTAGGTCGATTTTTTTCTTCACATTCTGCATGACTGGGCATGATTACATATCATTTTACAGGATATCATTTCTGTATTCTTTAGGACACCCTTAAATATCAAATTCTTTATCTTCCTTGGTGTCCATCTAATAATCCTGGTGGAAGCTTGTACCTACACCCTTTTAGTACAGATAGAACACAATTACTCTTGTTTTAAACACGGCACAAGAAATAATGCCAGATGCTTTAAAGCCTAAGGTAGGAAAGCTCTGTATATTATATTAAAACCTATTTTAATAAATAAACTGAATTTAAAGCTATACCTTTTTAATCAATCTACTATTTATGGAGTAACTTTACATAACTTGAATCAATGTTTTTACTCCAAGAAAAACTAAACGTAGTACGGAAATAAGTTTAATTTGCTGTAGAGCTTAAATTTGGTAGACTTTCCTAATGATAAAAAGACCCAATTGTTTAGGGACATTAGTCTTCTTCACCTAATTATTTTAGGCAGGGACATACTACATCATATCTTACTCTTGGCAAAGGGAGGCGGTTAACCTATCTAATTTACCTTTAACTGAGCTTAATGTTCTATCTCCTCTCCTTCCAACCTTCTGCATCACACTTTCTCTATCATTACTATGCGCTCTTCCTTGTCTCCCAGGATTCTTTCCATACCCCCAATTCTAGCAGTTCTTCTCTAGGTCCACAATCCTCTCTGTGAAAAAGCACTTTTGCAAATCCAGATGGTAGCTGCTCCTTAGGCTCTGCTGCCTCTGCCTGCTGCTCTTTCCTCATCCTTCTTATTCAGGCTACACCTTTGCATATCTCTGGCAGGAAGCTGTGTACTCTTATCTTACCCCCATCCTTCCTGTTCAAGTTACACCTTCACATATTCCTGACAAGAAGCTGTATACTCTTATCTTGTCCCCCATCCTCCCTGTTCAAATTACACCTTCACATATTGCTGACAGGAAGCTGTGTACTCTTATCTTGTCCCCCATCCTTCCTGTTCAAATTACACCTTCACATATTCCTGACAGGAAGCTGTGTACTCTTATCTTGTCCCCCATCCTTCCTGTTCAAATTACACCTTCACATATTCCTGACAGGACGCTGTGTACTCTTATCTTGTCCCTCATCCTTCCTGTTCAAATTACACCTTCACATATTTCTGACAGGACGCTGTGTACTCTTATCTTGTCCTCCATCCTTCCTGTTCAAGTTACACCTTTACATATGCTTGACAGGAAGCTCTGTACTCTTTTCTTGTACCCCATCTTTGCTGTTCAAGTCACATCTTCACATATTCCTGACAGGAAGCTGTGTACTCTTATTCTGTCCCCCATCTCTTCTAGTTTCCAGAGAAAAGAATTCCAGGTGCTGCAGTTTCCATGCATCTCATATACCTTACTTCCTACACATCTTACAGGTGGATCCTCGCTTGACTCCCTCCAACAACCTGATTCTCCCCTCTTGTCATAATGAATTGCACACAGTACTAGGGTTATGATCTGATCAAGACTAGAAAGCATTACTGCTTTGCTTTTGGAGTCTACTATGTTGAAATTACATCGCAGATGCTGTTTCATGATGCCTTGGCCCTTTAACCCTGCCCTTCTTGTTACAGACCGGTTGTGGTCAATGGCTTCGGATTTTATCCTGCTTTGATGTCCAGTTTTATTCCCTGATGTTTCATATCATGATTTCTATGGCTCATATACCCACTTTGTACTCATTTCCAATAAGCTTTAACTAACACTCTGCTGAATCCTAATTATCCTCTGTAAGTCCTTCCTTAGGTTCTTCCCCTCATCTTTTGCTACAACACCTGTCTGTGCTGCACCAGCAACAAAGAGATTAATTCTGTCTTTTTTCTCTCAGATGTGTTTGGCAGAAACACAGTAAATATTACAGGAGCCAGGACTAACCCCAGTGATACTTCTTGCTACTTCTTCTGAGATTTACCCTCCACCTAGCTACAGTCAAGCTCCTCAGTCTGGATCCTGATGTCAACATCTGCAGTTTTGCTGCCTTTGCAGCAGAGAGATAAAGGCCTTGGTAAAATCCAGGTAGGCTATACCCACCATTAGTCCCCTGTCAAGGTCACCTTTGACAGATCATAAAACTGGATCTTGTTCATATGATTGTTCCTTCTCATCATAAATCCACATTTTTATTGTCTAGAAAATTGCTGTTCTCAAGGAATGCAACCATACTTTTCCTCAGGATTACTTCCAATATTTCCTCTGTCTCTGTTTATTGGCTAACAAGCCTAGAGTTCCTAAGATATTTCCTGCATCCACTTTATACAGGGTATCCCTCGATGTCTTGTAGTGTTCAAATACATCTGGAATGGTTTGTGATTTGATAAGTCTGTGTATGCGATCTGCCTGCATACTAGCCAAATTTTCTGTGGATTCCTAGAGGCAGCACATCTTATCACTATGCCTTATTATTCTTTAGGGTACCCAACTTCCTTGCCATCTTCTCTGGTTCTAGCCCCATGAGTGACTATTACTTTTCCCATTTTGCCCTACCTCCATCCCCTCAGCATAACAATACCCCCCTTTCATTTCGTTTTGAAAAATAACTTCATCCTCAAGTCCAGGGTTTGAGTCCTGCAGTCTCGATTTATTTCCTATGTGGCTCTGACCAAGTCACTTAGACAGAGATTCTTCCAGTGTCACCCTTGAAAAGACTTTTATACTTAGTGGGTTTGCCTGATTAAATAATATGCCTTTCATCCTTAGCCTGAGCAGGCCTGTCCCTGCCTTCATTCTTCCTGCTATATGTACCTAGTCTCCATTCTACAAGAAAAATGTCATTTTAACAAATAAAGATTTGATGCAAGAAACTGTAACAGACTCTCTGCATTCAGAACTGAAACAATCTCACAGGCAGGGGCGGCTTGTGGCATCGGACTGCCGGACTGCAGCCCCCTCAGCTAAAAAGAAGAAAATGTTACCTTTTCTTGTGTGACAGTAATTACAGTAGCAGATGTTTTTTTTTTGTTTAAAATGAGAAATTCAAGTCCGTGACTCGGAAGTACGCGCATGCGCACTTTAACCTCCTTGGGTTGCGACGGTTTTAAATAGATTTTTTTTTTGTTTTTATTGCAGCCCAGTGGAGTAATGAAGGAATCATTGTGATTCCCAGAAGTCTATGCGGTTCCAAACAGCATAGAATTGGAAGGGGCTCGGACTGCGACGTCCGCAGGCACGTCATGACGTGCTTGCTGGGCTAAATGCTGCTGATTGGTTGTCGCTCTCTTCCCAGGCTTTATGTGCTAGGAAAAGAGAGAGAATCAATCAGTCAGCTGTGGGCTTGTGGAATGTGGATTGATTCATTACTGTGATTAAGCAAGGTGTCCGATTTTATTAATAATTTAATTTGGTATTGGATTTTTAAATTTTTTTTTTATTTGGGTGGTAATGTCTGTGCTGTGCAGCCTGTGCTAGTCTAGCCTGAAGGAAGAACAGAAGAAGAAAGAAGAAGAAAGAAAAGAAGTTAGAAGAAGAACAGAGTGAAGGTGATGTAGAAGTAAAGTAAGTATTGTAGCTCATGATTCACTTTTCCAACTGTTTGATTGATTGGTCCATTGCAAACTGTACCTTCAGCTGTTTGTTGCCCTCCTGTCCCTATATCCCACGTAAAATTTTTCAGAGATGTTCAGTACAGTTATGTCTTCTTCCATGTGTATAGAAGACTTGGGTGATTAATGTTCACATTTATAGACATGGACATTTTTTTTTTGTATATGCACATTACTGCCTTGTGTACTGGAAGTGAAACAGTTTAATATGACTGGCAGTGTTTTCATGTAGCTCATGTCAGATGTAGGTGATCGAGGAATACAAATGCTAAGGCGATTAGATAGATGTATTAACAGATATGAAAATTGTTTTGGTAATATAGTTAGAGTGGATGACTTGACATTTGTTACACTGATGTGTTGGGATTATTGATATAATGTTGAAGGATTTATGTCTGTACCAAAAATCAAATTACATATATTTTGAATATAGTAATTATTTTATAACTGCTAAGTATAATTTGTTTGTAAATAATTTTACATGTCATCTTTAGAATTTAAAATGTCTATATTATTTTCAAGTTTGAAAATAAAAAAATGTTAAAATAGCTTTGTCTCTATATTTTTGGATGCATGTTGTGTGTAACATATTTTGTATTGTGTGATTGTACTGAGATTGTATTTAAATTAAATCAAAGAAACTGTAAATTGGAGTCTCACCCCCTCCTAACTGAAGTAACTGGTTCACTGTCACCCAAGACCCAACTGTTCCTGCTTCACTATTGTGTAGCACTAAGACCTACTACTATTCTATTATCTTTCTAAGTTTATAAGAGCAATATTTAAAAATTGTCCTTATTTTGGGCCTTTGTCCCACTTCTGTGTATGGCTTTGTCCAGATTTCTTGCTCTCAGGATGAGAGGTATGATTGTCAGAGCCATCACCGTCAGCCAGAGACATTTCAAATTGTGACATACTTGTTGCACCCCCCCCCCCCCATGTAGTGACTCTGGATGTGTCCAAGCAAGGGAAGGAGCAGTTATGCAGTGTAAATGTGCAGAGTATCCCTCCATCCAAGGTAGACACAACTACGACAGTGACTTTTCATCTGTCCTTGATTTTGCAGAATGTTCTGGTTTTCTGTCATATTTTTATACTGTTGATTTATGCTTCTTATTATTCAGAAAATGCATGGTGTCACAGTGCTCTGTTGCTCTGTGTTTAAGTAGCAATGTTTTAATGACCATCGGGTAAGCTTGTCTGAGATTGTAAGATGCAAGTAACCTTTAATAAACATAATAAAATAATTACCAACACTGAAAGCCTTTTTGTTGTTGCCATGCGGAGAATATTTACATAACTAGATAATGTACAAGCCTTAGGTATTGAAATGCATATGACAGTATTTGTAATAAAGGACAGGATTACAGTATTTTCGGAAGCTCATTACATTTGTTGGAGATTTGCAGTCATCTTTGCAGGCTTTACCCGTAAACTAAAAGAATGCCAATCGTGTGGTCCATAACCTGTGCAGTAATCCTTTAAGCAATTTATCTTGAGCTTGTTTCTTGTTTGCTGTTCATTTTTTACTTTGATCATATTTTCCCCATGAAACAAGTAGATAGTTGTCAGGCAGCAGATCTTTTTTTGGATAAGAAACATGTTTACAAGTGGGGGTATCACAGAGATTGCTACTTTCAGCATGTTACTTGGTACTTTTATAAAGCTGAATATAAATTATAATTAGAACTGTAGTGCAAGGAGAAGCTTGTTTTTTTATACTTGATTTTGACTGGTATTCCAGTAATGTATTTAAGAAGTAATTTATTTTTCATGCCTCACAACCTTTTTGTTTCCATCTAGATATTAAGTAAGCTGTCATGTAGCCAGTGCATTGAAATATTTTTATTCTTCTACACTTCATTTTGTCTTGATTGGACTCTCATAATGACGGTTTGGCACCCAGGGCAGTATATTTAGTTTTTGTGATTTGCTACTACAGGTGTGTGTGTGTGTGTGTGTGTGTGTGTGTGTGTGTGTGTGTGTGTGGTAGGGAATACCTCAGGCTTGAACCTTGTACCTTGTATGCAGGTGTTAAAGACCTGAATTCTCTACCCACCACCATTTAAAAAAATAAATTGCAGATTTTTGCATCATATTTGATTTGATCTGTTCCTCATAATATCTGTGGTTTGTAAATGTTGCAATGCTTGATATTTGATGGTGCAGTGGTAGCATTGTTGCCTCACAGCTGCCAGTTCTCAGGTTTGATTCTTGGCTGGGGTGCCTTCTTTGTGGGGTCTGTATCTTCTCCCTGTGTTTGTGTGGGTTTGCTTTTGTGTTCTCCCATGTTACAAAGGCATGTCTGCATTATTTCTTCCTGGGCCTCTGCTGAATTTTTTTTTTGTTCCAAGTCAGACTGTCCTGATTAACAAATGTTAAATACAATTGACAGGCATTTCAATTTCAGACTTCAGATTTCTGAATATTTGATTTCTTGCATATTTAATGGTGCAGTGGTAGTATTGCTGCCTCACAGCTATAGGTTTTCTGGTTTGATTCTTGGCTGGGGTGCCTTCTGTGTGGAGTCTGCATCTCCTCTCTGTGTTTGTGTGGATTTGCTCTGGTGCCCTGTCATTTTACAAAGATGTGTCTGCAGTATTTCTCCCTGGGTCTCTGCTGAAAATTGTTTTTGTTCTGTCAGCAGTAAAATTGACAGGCATTTGAATTTCAGACTTCATGTTCTTCAGAAAATACATAGTAACACAACTGTAACACAACCTTTTATTCTAGCAATTTTCTAAGTTTATAAGATGAATATTTGAAATTTGTTCCTATTTTTGGGACTGTATTCCCCCATTATTGGCTTTGTCCAGGTTTTTTGTGCTAAGGTTGACAGCTATGGCAAGAACTGAATTCACTGAATATGTTTGAGGGCTGTATTCCCTCATTACTGGGTTTGTCCAGGTGTTTTGTACTAAGAGGTTGACAGCTATGGTGAGAACTGAATTCACTAAATGATAGCCATTTAAGTTTCAGTCTTCCTCTCTTTTACAAAGCAGCTGAATTGGTGTAGTGGTATGTTGCTCTGACTGTTTTGCACAGGGACCTTGGCAGTAAAATGTATGGTGATAACACAGCATTTTATTCTAGCAACTTTCCAAGATTATACAAGCAATGTTTAATGTGTCCTTGGTTTTTGGGCTTTTAACCCCCCCCAAAATACATTTTGGCTTTTTGCAGTTTTCTTGTGCTGAGAAGTTGAGATGCAGTTGAGTATTGAGTAGATTTTACAAGAAGCTGAGAGCTGCAGGGGAACAGAAGTTTAGTGTTGCTTAAGTGAAGTCAGTTTGCCTTGTTAATAGCACAACAGGTTGTGCACTTGCTTTTGATGCAGAAGGCTGTGGGTTCTACTCCCACAAGGGGTGGATGCTGCCGTACTGAGAATGTTCTCCTTAGTGAAGATACTAACTATGAGTCTGTTATCAGTTTACCATCCATTTCCTCTTGCAATATTACTAGCTTATCATTTTTTTAATGTAATATAGGCAATTTATTCCTGAGGGGCAACAGACGCTTTATTTTTCGATGAAACCATGAAATATAAAGGTGTTTGCTAGCAGCAACCTCTTCATTAGTTACAGATTTCTTTAATGTGGAATTATTTAGATGACTTTTACTTCTTCAGAGATTGTGCATATAATAATGATAATGGACTGTAGAATTGTGCAGATTTACTGATAATGGACTGTAGAATTGTGCATATTTACTGATAATGGTGGACTGTAGAATTGTGCATATTTACTGATGATGGTGGACTGTGGAAGTCTGAGTAAACTTTTGTGATAAATGTTCTGAACTGGGCAGTTTTGCCATTATGGGTGCATGTGTTTTGTTTCATTGCTTACTGGAAAAATGTTCAAAACAAATTTAAAATGCCCTCTAACAACTGTACTGTATTGTACAAGGAATATAATTTAGTACAATGAGGAAGGTGTATCAAAGAGCACATGTATGTTTCATATGTAAGGGGCCTATGATTTGAAAATAGCCCAAAATTAATCTTTATCTGCCACTGGCAAAATGCATTTTCTTTGAATGTGGGTTTCAATGCTGTTTCAATGAATGTGAGTTTCAAGGGCAGAGAAGTTTTAATGCTAAGTTTTCATTGTGAGACTACATTGCTTTGTTTAGCAGATGACTTAGTGTTTGTGCTGTAAAATACAAAATTAAACTTTCAAATGAAGTCCAACTCATCATAGAAGTAAGGCAGTATGCACATTAGTGTTTATGGTAAATAGAGTGAAATAGCCAAGTAATGGTTCATTGGAATGGCTGCAGAGGTTCCATTCAACCATGATTTTGTCAGGGGGGAAGGGCATTAAACTCTGACAGGCCCAGCTGAACTAAACCTCCCAACTGTCCAGATTTTCAAAGAATAAATAGATTTTTGCTTCTTATTTTTGGTTTGTTCTTCATAAAATTTGTAGTTTTCTGGCAAATCATTTAGGAATTAAGTCACTAAATGATACACTGAGTTTCAGACTTCATAACCTTCAGAAAAATACATGCTAAAGTAAGAACTGTTATTCTATCAACTGTCTCAATTTATACAAGAGCAATTTTTAGTACTGTTTATATGTTCCCCCAATATATTTGGCCTTGTTCAGATTTACTGCATTAACAGGTTGAGAGGTACATGCAAATAAATTGCTTTATAGAATTAGGCATAGCCAACCTCTCAAATGTCCCTGATTTTGGCTCAAAATGTTGCTCTTCCCCCTAATAATCCCTCCGCAAAATAGCAATTTTGGAAGAAAACATGGAGGGTTTACAGTTAAGAAATAACTATAATAATCAAAGTTATAGATTACTTTATTTCAGAAATGCATGTAGATTCTTTTATTTTGTCAGCTGCTCAAGTTAGCAGTACTAATATTAAAGTGTCCCTTCTTTGACAGGTTCCCAGCTGTATTGTGTGTCTATTTTATATTTTTGCATCACATTTTTGGTCCATTTTTCATAAAATTGTGTTTTTTGGCAAATTAGTGACAAATCACTAAAGACTGAAGTTAGAAAATAATGGCAGACATTTGAGTTTCAGATTTTATACCCTTCAGAAAATTCATACTAATGCAAGACCTATTCTATTATCTTTCTAAGTTTATTAGAGCAATATTTAAAAATTGTCCTTATTTTTGGGCCTTTGTCCCACTTCTGTGTATGGCTTTGTCCAGATTTCTTGCTTTGAGGTTGAGAGGTATGACAAATGTGTCAGGGCCATCACAGTCAGCCAGAGACATTTCAAATTGTGACATACTTGTTGCACCCCACTCCCCCATGTAGTGACTCTGGATGTGTCAAAGCAAGGCAAGGAGTAGTTATGCAGTGTAAATGTGCAGTGTGTCCCCCCATCCAAGGTAGACACAAGTACTACAGTGGCTTTTCATCTGTCCTTGATTTTGCAGAACAGTCTGATTTCTGTCATATTTTTGTACTGTTGATTTATGCTTATTACTCAGATTTATGCTTATTTCTCAGAAAGTGCCTGTTGCTCTGTGTTTAAGTAGCAATGCTTTAATGACCATAAGGTAAGCTTGTCTGAGATCATAAGATGCAAGTAAGCTTTAATAACCATACTGTTAAAGAATTGCCAACATTTAAAGCCTTTCTGTTGTTGCCATGCAGAGAATACTTGACTAGATAATGTATAAGCCTTGGGTATTAAAGGACAGGATTCCAATATTTTAAAAAGCTCATTACACTTGTTAGAGACTTCCAGTCATCTCTACAGACTTTACCCGTAAACTAAACAGAATGCCAATCATGTGTGGTCCATAACCTGTACAGTAATCCTTTAAGCAATGTATCCTGAGCTTGTTTCTTGTTTGCTTTTCATTTTTTACTTTGATCATGTTTTCCCCATGAAACAAGTAGATAGTTGTCAGGCAGCAGGTTTTTTTTGGATAAGAAACATTTTTACAAGTGGGGGCATCACAGAGATTTCTACTTTCAGCATGTTACTTGGTACTTTAATAAAGCTGAATATAAATTATAATTAGAACTGCAGTGCAAGGAGAAGTGGTTTGAGTTGAGTGCTTCTGGTTTTTCTTATACTTGATTTTGACTGGCATTCCAGTAATGTATTTAAAAAGTAATTTATTTGTTCATGCCTCACAACCTTTTGTTTCCATCTAGATATTAAGTAAGCTGTCATACAGCCAATGTATTGAAATATTTTTATTCTTCTACACTTATTTTTGTCTTGATTGGACTCTCATAATGATGGTTTGCCACCCAGGGCAGCGTATTTAATTAAAGTTAGTTTTTGTGGTTTTGAGCATAGCTCCTCTCCTTTCTGGTTGGCCACACCCCTTGTCTTGACCCCACCCATTCAGCTGTCTCCTGCAGCCCCCCTTTGATTTGAAGTCACCAGCCGCTACTGCTCACAGGTAAACAGATAAGACATTAATAAGGACTGCAATAACAGGTTAAGGTCAATGTCGGCATATCTTAAGGTCTACCATTAATACATGACTGTCTGGATAAGTGACTTGGCAAATGCAGGCAGAGGGATTTAAACCCTGGACTAAAGAATGAAGTTCTTTTTCAAAAATAAAAGAAGGGAGACATTTCCATGCTGAGGGCATGGAAGTAGGGCAGACAGTGGAGAGTAATAGTCACACATGGATCGGCCTTTGATTTGATAAAGTATAAAGGAAAGCCAGATGTATTCACAAAGAATTATTGTTTTTGTGCCAGAAGAAAACAGGAAATAAAAAACACAATGGATGTTTTGGCTCAAAATGTATCACTGTTTTATGGTAGAGAATGTCAGTAAAATCTATTCTGATCAATCTAAATAAATCTCTTGGGAATGAAGTCAGAGTCCACATTCCAGGTTAGTCTTAAAAAGTAAATCTAAAGGTATTAGCAATGAAATGTATGTATGTTTCCTGCTGTAGGACAAGATATGTTGTCTACTAGCATTTTAAACATGCAAATAGGTCATACCTTTCAACTGTCCAGATTTTTACAGACTGTCCAGATTTTTGCCTCATGTTTTGGTCTGTTTTTCATAAAATTATGGTTTTCTGGAAAATTACTGGAAAATCATTGAGGACTGAAGTCAGAAAACAATGGCAGACATTTTTGTTTCAGACTCCATATTCTTCAGAAAATTCATGCTAATGCAAAATCTGTTATTCTATCAACTTTCTAAGATTGAGAAATATTTAAAGTGTGTCCCTATTTTTGGTCCTTTTCCCCCATTATTTTTGGCTTTTTCCAGATTTCCTGCTCTAAGAGGTTGAGAGGTATGAAATGGGTACACAGCTGAATTTTACAGGAAAAGAAGTTTGAGGCTTCAAGATATCTGCCTGTATATTTGCTAATTATTTACAAATGTGAAATAAATATTTCTGCACCCTAAAGGCACAGCAACCTGGGCTGATATATTTGTTGGAACAGAAAAAGATGACAGAATAGAAAACATAAAGACCATGTGAAAGCCTTTTAATATGTTAAAAAACACATTTATTGGGTGTGACATTAACAACTTACTTGTGGCTGCTCTGGAAGGTGTTTCATTAATAAAAGTGAAAAACAGTTTTGTATGACAAAAAAGTTTTGTCTTCTGATTGAACCTAATGTAATCATGATTGCACCCTGTTAAGCAAAATGTTCTTGAAATAATGACATTTAGAATAACATAATTTGGATATGAAATGTTACCTGACATCTTGTACTGTACATTAAGATATCCGAGCAAAAAAAAAAAAAACAAAGGACATGAACATTTTATTAACTGATTTTCAGTGTACAGCATAGTGAAGTTCTGTACACTTTTCAAAAGTACACAAATAATACCGATATCTGCATTGTGTATGTATATGATACTGATACATTTATTATATAAACTAAAACACACACACACACACACACACACACACACACACACACACACACACACACACACACACACACACAATATCTTATGAACTTGAAAGCAAAACTGATAATTAAAATAACTGTTTGACATCTTTAGAGAGGCCTCAGGCCCTGTGCCATGAAAAGAAGTGCCCCTCATACGGTTTTGCTTAATAAAACAATATATAGCACGTGCTTGTGAATTTACTTCCTTTTAATCCATACATCAAATATTGCCTCATCTGTTTGTTGTATGAAGGCAGGACCTGCATTTTATACTATTTTTCAATGCCAGACTGCATAATGCTAGGGCAGTCAGAGTCCCAACCCCCAGCACTGAATGGAAATGAAATGCGTAAGAATAACTACCCCCAGTTCAATGCACAAACACACAGATGATTTTAGTATGCTGATGACATCTCAGTGACTCTGCCCTCTTCTGCTGTCAGGTGCAGAATTAAAAGTAAGACAATGAAGTATTCCATAGACAGCTGTTCCACAAGGTGCAGTAACACATTGGTGCTGCATAAATAAATCAGGCCACAAACTAGCACAGAACAGGCCTTCTGTTAAAATAAAGTTGTTCTGTTAAAACATTCTTGTGACTAGCTTCCTATATAGTTAGCACTTAGTCCTGCCATATTCTACCCAAGACACTAAAAAAAAAAACTATCTGCATGTGGTTAAAACAGTCTCTTCTAAGTCAGGCTTTAGGTTGACTGATAGCTATACTACTCAAGCAATATGTACCCCTGCTTTTTTCCCTATTCAATATGCATATTAATATGTTTTATGCAGTATGTGTGATAGCACTGCAAAAAAAGTATATCGGTTCCTAGCCTATACATGCAGTCTAGGGCAGCCTGAGTGGAACTTATAAGCATTGACAAATGAAATAAACAGAAGTTCAGGAAATCACTTCTTCTGAAAATAAACCAACAATACTAAAAGATTGTGGGGCATACAGCTATACCAAGGTACAAAATGTCTGAAAGAAGGAAAAGCCATACAAAGGTATAAAATGCCGAAGAAAATGAACTAATCAGCTCATTTGTTTATGCAGCTGCCCCTTCCAGAACAGGTGTTGTCCAAGTTCTTAAAGTATGCGTATTCAAATTGCAGATTGGAACAATACATCAAGTGGCAAGCTCACCAAATGGGGTCACTGCAAAAGGTGATATCTCTCCAAACTGCAGTGATCTGCAATAGGGGAATGGAGTTCTGTCACACTGAAGGGAAAAAAAGCTATTAATAGTTTGATTAAACAGACTTTACTTTGTATTAGTTGAAAGTCTGTTTGTTTTTTCTACTATTTTAAAAAGTGATAAGGGACCTTCCAAAACAGCTTGTAGCAGTTATATCATAATTCCAGGCAATAGTAATCCCTATGTAGCTTAGGGTCTGTTTGATATCAGACATTTGGGGAGAAAGAGAAGCATTTGGAAAGTAACAAATGAGAGAGGCTGCATCTTAGGTATAAAATGGACAGAATGAAATACCAGAAATGTGAACAGAAGAAATGAGACTAATTAATGCCATGAGTTCAGTAAAAGAACCTGGAATATAAAGAGACTTCATGTTGACAAAATTTCAGTGAATGCCAGTAAAGCAAATCCATACCAATGAAAACCACTTTCAGTGCTAATCACATTTTTTTGTAAGAAGCAAACTCATTCTACCCCATGTAGCAGGACACCCTCATACCCCGAATTTACATGTACAAATACATGATTACACAACAATGAGATAAAGGACACACTCAATGAATGATGACAGTGTTTTTTTGGTGATATTGACTCAAGATGTTGACAGTGACTAAAATTACAATCAAACTCCTTCCCAATGAGTATTCAGGACACTGCAGTATAAAAGCTGCATTAGGAGAGCAAATGCAATCATTCATCATTCATTTTAATCATCCCCACTCAATCATAAACAGGGTCTCATAGAGACCTGAAGACATTTTCTCATCAAGCAGTGGGAATAAGGGTTGGAATGAATCATGGATGGGATATCAGTTAACCAGAAAATGTACCCGTACACGTACTCACATACATACTCCAAGAGGAAATTTGAAAGGCAATCAACCACAAAGATATCATTCCACCACTTAGTTCTGTTGCAGTGTATGTACATTTGACACATGAGAAAGATTACACAGATTTGATATGTGCAGTTTTAAATCGGGTTCTGGTTTAGTATGATGGGAGTTTGAAGAAAAAGTTATCATTTAAAGCATAACTTCTAATGATACATAATACTATTATACTGTTGGGTTTAAATGTTGAAGTAAATTGGTCTAATATAATTTATTTTAATTCGGTTTATATGTATTTAATTAATAAAGCAATGTTCTATAATTAATTTGTTTGTATTAACACTGAAATTAAATAAGATATACAGGGTATTAATAACTGGGTAATGTATTTTTAAGAATGGGAGAAAAAATACTTGTTAAGGTTAATTGAGTCCTTAATTGTGTAATTAGATATGTTCTTTGAGAGCTTTGTCATTATAGTCCTGTAACCCAGACACATTAGGATGAGTAGAAAATAAAACCCATTCAGGTGGATGAGTGTTGCTTCCCATTTGCTTATGTGTTCATGCAGTTGATGCGTATGTTGTAAGAAGCCTTTATATCTGATTTTAATATGCTTAGTGTTTATAATCGAAACAGGAAATTATACTGAAGTCAACATACTTGGAGTACTGAGAAAAGTAACAACAACAGAAAAAAAAAAATCACCAGGTGCAAGTGTATAGATTCCTCCAAGGCAGCAAAAACAGTCAAAAGAAAAAATATGCAGAGAGATCTTACTAATAAAATAGAGTAATGTGAAATGAGATGGATTATTTTGCTTCAAGCAAATAAGGATTGTGGTCTGAATGAGGCTGCACCTTTAAAAACACATCTGAAGTTATATGGCCTGTTCAAATATCTTTGGCAGTTATTTTGTTTCAAGTTGTGTATTTAAGAAGTGTATTTGTGTTATATTTTGTATGGTCTGATGAAGCATCCTTTAAAATGTGAAAAAGCATACCTACTTGTATAATTAAAGTTTTGTTTTAAGCTGTGCTTTTGAATTTCTCTGCATGTTTTTTTTTTTTTACTTTTGTACTGAGAAAAGTACCAAGTAGCCACGGTGGTGCAGTTGCAGCATTGTCGCCTCACAGCAAGAGGTTCTCCCGTTTGATTCTCGGCTAGAGCGCCTTCTGTGTGGAGTCTGCATGTCCTCCCTGCAGTCGAGTGGCGTTCAAAAGACATGCATGAATGGGCGTGCCTTCGTTGAAGGTTGGGCATTGGGCTGGCACTTCAGCACCGTAAAAATCTGCTGCCAATCATTATCAGACCGGAGTTCCACTGTGGCAGCCCCTAACCGGGCAAAGCCGAAAGAAGAAGAAGACTGAGAAGAGTACCGGGAACCATTTGGCAGAAATGGACCTTTTATTAGTGGAATCTCAAGGACAAGTCTCTATAGACATTACACCTAAGTTAGAGCAATTGAAAAAAATCCTGGTCAAAGAAGTAAATATTTCTTACATCATTAAGCTGCTGGAATTATATTTGGACTTGGCCATTTGCCCCTGTTTTAGGTCAAGAAACAGCCAGCATGGCCTTTCAATGACAGAAGGATGACCAGAAATATAGATGGGAACAGGTGCTCTTGACTTGCTCTAAAGGTTGACATTAAATGTAGGAAGAAAATTTGAGGAGCAGTATGGAGATATCAAACTCCTGTCACACCCCTTGAAAGTTCTGGAAAGGGGGATAAATAAATACTCAAAGGAGTAAAAAATAAGATGGGGAGATGAGCAGTTTGGATTCAGATCAGGATGAGAACAACCAACCCAATATTTGCAATGAGACAGATAATTTTGAAGATAACTACAGATTAGGAAATAGTCTAACTGGACATTCCTATACTTGGAGAAAGCATATGACAAGATTCCACAAAAGCTGATCTGGGCAGTCTTGTGATGGTTCAAAATCCCAGAAACAATGGCAAAAGTAATCTAGGCTATGTACAAGGATTCAATGGTACAAATATGAACAGTGCTTGCATTCACATAGGGATTCTCAGTGGGAGTGGGTTTGCAGCAGGGTTCAGCACTGAGCCCACTGCTGTTCATACTAGTGATGAACTACATTAGCAAACAGGTTGGAAGGGACAGTTCAGCAAAGTTGCTGTATGTAGACAATGTGGCATTACAGGCAGACTCTGATCAAGAACTTCAATAAAGGGTAGGGAATGGAATGCAAAATGGAGGCACATGAAATATAACTGAGTAAAGTTAAGACAGTTCTAATGGCAGCAAAGGGGGAAATATAAAAGAGTTGAGAAATGAAATAGAAGTTCAAATAGTGTAACAAGTTAACAGCTTCAAGTATCTAGGAGGGATGGTTGAGAAGAGACGTATGAAGAGGCAGTTAAAACTAGAATCAGAAGGGCTGCAGCCAGCTGGCACAGAGTGTAAGGGGTAGTGTATGACAGAAGAATGCTATGAAGAGGCAGTTAAAACTAGAATCAGAAGGGCTGTAGCCAGCTGGCACAGAGTGTCAGGGGTAGTGTATGACAGAAGAATGCCACAAAGAGGCAGTTAAAACTAGAAACAGAAGGGCTGCAGCCAGCTGGCACAGAGTGTCAGGGGTAGTGTATGAGAGAAGAATGCCAAAGAAGCTGAAAAGTACAGTATATAAAACAGTGGTAAGGTCAGGACTACTGCATGGTACAAAAACCTGGGCAGTAAAGGCAGAGAATTTGGGGAAGCTAGAGATGATGGAAATGAAGTGCTTGAGACAGGCGGTAAGATGCACACTGTGGGATAGATGAAGAAATAAGGATAGCAGAGCAGAAGCTGAAGTAGCTCCAATTACAGAGAAGGTTAAGGAGAACAGATTGCAGTGGTTTGGACACATGCAGAAAAGCAGAAGACACTCTGGTGAAGAAGATTTTGGACAGAAAGGAAACAGACTACAGGAAACAAGGGCATCCAGCAAAGAGATGAATGGACTGTGTGAGAGAAAACCTGCAACTGTCAGGTATGACTGATGAAGAATGTGGGAGAGTGGCATTAAATCAGAAGAGATGGTGATAGTTGACATGAGGCACCTACCCCATGTAGAAAACAGGGGAAAAAGGGGGTGATTATGATGATGATGATGAGAAAAGCAAATGTTATCACCAAGCCCTGCACTGAAAGTTTATTTTAGCAATTTAGCATGCACGGTCAACTAAGTACTTCTGAAAGACTGTGTAGTCTGCACACATTTTTAGGGGGATCCATCTACTAGTATGGGAAATTGTACCACCTGATTTTTTTTCCTCCTAACCAGTATAGATGATTAAACTGTATTGCCATAAGGTGGCTTGAGATGCTGCTATTAGGGCTCTTATTTATTATATTTACAGACTAGGATAAGATGGGAATAATGGCAAATATGGAAGGAGAATGCAGATATTGTCACATTCGGGTGCCAGTGATATGGTAAAGTATCCTCTGGTTAAGTATGTTGAGCATTTATTTTATTTTACATAACCAATTTTGGAAGTTTCATCTACAGAGAAAGAGATCAGGATAAGAGCTCAAACAGTATGCAAGGTAACAGCAGATGAAATGGTTACAGTATACAGTCCAGAATGTTTAGGATATTGACATGGAAGTATTTCCATAAGTGTATTTATTACCCAAGCAGACTTCAGAGAATTTCTTTTCATGCAGATAGCAAATACTAGAAATATAACTGGAAAAAAAGAGAGGTGACTTGGAACATGTTTTGGGAATGTAATGAAATGGCAGATTTCAAAGATTCCCTACAGAGTACTTTTTAAGAAAGGTTGGGGGAGCAAACGGTTGTTAACTAAGGAAATTATTCTTTTAAGCAGGGATATAGGATGTGAATTGCCTAGATTTAATAATGACTTATTAAGTTTAATGCTATTGGTCACTAAAAACAATTACTAGAAAATGGAAGACAAAACGTAAACCAGCCATAACTGAACTGCTGAATAGGTTCATAGGTTCATAGGTTCATAGGTTCATAGGTTGATACTAGGCTATCTGCCCTAGGGCATTTATAAGCCTAGCCAGAGTGTGTTTGGCTTTTGCCACCCTTTTAGATTAGTTGACTGTGGCTCTGTATAGTAGGTCACAGAAGATAGCCCTTTTAAGGTTAGTTTACTGTGCCCCTGTCTAGTAGGGACACAGAAGAGATCCCAGAGGTAAACCTATGATCTCCCATCCACTCGTCAAGATTTCTCTTGAAGAGGGTCATTGAGGGGCTCTGCCTAACATGGATTGGGATTTTGTTCCAGAGTGAGGGGAGCCTCTGGGATATGAATCTGTCCCTCCAGCATGTCCTATTTATTTCTGTGCTGAGGTTTAAGTCCCTGGAGCATGTAGCTCTAAGGGATTTGGATTTCCTGAGGTGGAGCATGTCCATTAATACTGGTTTGGACATGGCTTTATACGTCAGGCACAGATCGCCTCTGAGTAGGCGGTAAGCAACTGAGTAGAGCTGGAGTTTCTTTAGCCTAACTGCGTAGGGCATCTGTTTGAGTCCTTTGATCCTCTTGGTGAGGTACTTTTGGGGTCTTTCCAGTTGCTGCAGGTGTCGGGTAAGGTACATCCCAAATAGGGCATTGTATTCAATTATGGGCCTGATGAGTGATGAGTAGAGGGGCACAATGACCTCTCTTGATCTAGATGTGAACCCTTTCATGATAAGGTGGGCTATATAGAAGGTCTTTCTAACCACTTTGGCAATGTGATTGTCAAAGAAGAGATTGCTATCTACTTGGGTCCCCAAATCCCTAATTACTTCTTCCATACTTAATGGATTACCACCTAAGGGCATTTTGTTTTTCCCAAAGGGGATGTCTATGCACTTTTTGGCATTTAGCTTTAGGCCATGGCTCTGGCACCAGTTATCCGTCTCTGTGAGACCCTTTTGGAGGATGCTTATGTCAATCAGCAAGTCGATTATGGCACCCAGTTTGCAGTCATCTGCGAACTTGGTCAGCCATAGTCCTCCCGTGTTAGCCTGTACCTCAGAGAAATATATACCGAACAAGAGAGGTCCCAGGACTGAGCCTTGTGGGACGCCACTTGTAACTGGTTTAGAGTTTGACATGGCACCTACAATTCTGACCATGTGGGTTCTATCCCTGAGCCAGTTTGCAACCCATCTTGTGACATAGGGGTTGATATTTAAGCTGGTGAGCTTATTTATGATGCCCGAGTGGGGTTATTGTGTCGAAGGCTTTTGCGAGGTCCAGGTAGACTGTGTGGACTACCTTCCCTTCATCTATGGCCTTGATGACTGTTTCAAAGAAGTCGACCAGGTTCAAGAGGCAAGATCTGCCCTTAACAAAGCCAAATTGGGTAGGATCCAGTGTTTGGAGGTTCCCAATGTCTTTGTTTATGAGTTCCATGATGATACGCTCCATAGCTTTGCAGACCAGGCTAGTCAGGCTTATAGGGCAATAGTTTCTGGGGTCCGTTGTGGCACCACCTTTGCGGAGTGGGACCACTGTTGCTGTACGCCATTCCTTGTGTACATATCCTGTAGTAAGGCTGAGACTGAACAGTGACTTTATGTGAGGGTTCAGTTCTTCTTGGAGCTCGTTTAAGATGCAGCCCGGGACACCGTCCGGTCCCATTGATGCTCTGCTTTTTGCTTTGGAGAGGGCAGCTCTCACCTGTGCATCTGTGATGTCAGAGAGGCTACACTCTGTTGGGATAGACATTTGCTCTTTTGGGGGGGGGGAGGGGGGGTTTGCACTGAACCTGTCTGCCAGGATGTTGGCAATGTCTGTGGCTTCAGTGTATTTTTTGTCATTTTGCACTAACTCAGAGCATATCTGGGAGTTGCCACCCAGGTTCCTGACATAACTAATGAAGGCCTTGTGATTATCTTTAGCATCTTGTGCAATTTTTCTTTCGAAGCTGGCCTTAGATAATTTTATGAGGGATCATAGTTTCTTGCTAGTACTGATCAGAAATGCCTTCCCTTTTTGAGATTTTGCTCTATCATGTAGTAGCCTCCTCCTTCTGTTGTATAGCTTATTTATGGCTGGGGTCCACCAGACAGGTCTCCTGCCTTTGGAGGAGTGAGTCTTGGTTTTATTTGGGATAGCACGATCCATGCATTCCTGTAAGTGTCCATAGAATGCGTTTGTAAAGGATTCTGCGGTTTGGGCCGTATTTTCCACTGGCCCGGGGGCTTTGAAGGATTCCACCTCAGTTTTGAGAAGTGTGAAGTTTACTTTTGAGTTCTTCACCATGGTTTCCTTGGCTGGGTGTGGGGATGGGATATGGATGTCCAGTGAGATTAATTTATGGATAGATCTTACCAATGAGGGGTATACCTCTGGTATGGAACACAGAGTCCCCATGTTGGTGATGATCAGGTCCAATATGTTTTCCCGTCTTGTGGGAGTGGTGACCAGTTGTTCCATAGCATTTGAGTTTATAAATTCTAGGAACCATTGTGCGAGGATGTTGAGGCTTGAGTAGTGCTCCCAGTCTATGTTTGGGTAGTTGAAGTCACCCAATATGATGGTGTTTGGAGAGACCTTCATATTCTCCAGTGTTCTCAGGAAAGCTGAGTGATAAAAAACTTGAGGTAGGATCTTCAGAAAAGGGAAGAAGTAAGTTTTATAGAAATAATTGGAATTTGTATGAATAATACCTACAGAATATTATATGAGGATGAGGAGGAGTGAAATTTAAGGGCAGACCAGAATTGAGCAACTTATGCAACGTTGTAGTGGATGAAAATTGTTAAAAAAGAAACATGTATGTATACTACATGAAATGAAAAAACACTAAAAACTTTATTATGTTTAATTTTCTTTTCTATTATTGTATGTGCACCTTTGTCACTTTTTAATAAAGTAATGTTAATGGCTAATAAATAAATTTAAAAAATTATGTGGGACACTGGAGGAATCCAGGGCCTTCTTACACATTTAACTCTTATTTAACATCAACTTTGTTACAATTTATTTGTTTATTTATTACATTGTAAATCAGGATGGTCCAATGAGCAGCAGATTGCCCCTTTTCAGTGTAGTCCTGGGGAGAAAAGCTCAAGAACTGATTCAGGTGCCTAGGAAGTGTGACACCCCCCCCCCCATGAGACAGTTGGATGTGGACACATGGCTGGATGGCAGTTTAGCTGCAGTGACAAATGCATGTGTACAATTCTCTGTGGGCATAGTAGATCTCCCTGCACCATGTCTGTAGGTGGCAGACACAAACCCTCATAGTGTGAAGGCCTGCACCCCCCCCAAAAGCCGACAAGTGTCACTCTCTGCAGTACAAGTGGGTGCAACTGGATGCCAGGGGGCATAAAGGTGGTACTGTGAAACCTGTATACTGTGGGCAAAGCCTTTATTAAGACAACATGTAAAGTGGTGTGTGCAGTGCTTGGTGTGTACTAGATGCAAATACAGTCACAACTGTAGTCAAACGTATGATGCAGGATGTGTTTTAGGTGACACTCCCTTTCAACAATAGCCTTCCTATGTGGTATCACTGGCATCCCCTCAAAAGTGATTCTCTTCGGTTATCTGTCGGGTTCTGTTCCTGTTGCAGAACAGACAAGAAGGTCAGGAAGCTGTACTGTAGGGTGTCCAAGTAACAACTTCAGCCAATGGTGCCATGCTTCCACCTGATTATTGGTTCATCAGAAATTCATGTCAGACACATCACACACATTCCAGAATTTCAAAGGGTACGAAGATGGCAATCGTGGTGGTGCTGAACAGCAAGATGCATATTTCCTTGGTCAGCCATGCACGTAATGATGGTCCAGAAATGTCACTATGGGTTTAGCACAGCCTGGTAGTGTAATCACAATCTCCAGAGATGGGGGGATGGTATCATCCACTGGTAGGAATGCCAGTGCAATCAGCTTGCAGATGGCTATTGAGAATGCAGTGTCCGTACCATACAGGGCCACAAAGTGGTGATGCTGTATTTGGCACCAAATGATCTGGGCAAAATTGAATAGGCAACCCTTCAAAACACTCTTGGGGAAGGTCTTATGACTGGCACAGATTGCTGCCTTCTCAAAATTAGTCATGATGTAGAGTGGTTGTAGGGTGCATCCAAAATCTGCAGCCATACCCTTAAACATATCCCACATATTATTGTATGCTGACTCTGTTTTCCATGTCATTAATACACCAGGGGGCCAATCCTGGTTGTGGTGTGGGTGCCAATAGAGCCATGTAATATATACAGTTGACGGCACACATCTGCATGTATTGAGAATGTGCCGTCCCCAAGTATGATGTCCGACCTGCACAGATCTGCCAGATTTTGTGCTGTAGTGAGCAGAACAATGGAGTCTTTCTCATCCATATCTGACTTTCTTCGTAGGATAACGCTACCACTATGGAGTGGGTACTGGCTGACATCAATATCTGCTAAGGTTACCAGGGGTATGGACATAGATGCTCATGCCCTCTGCCGTATTCTGGTAATGCTACAATGGAAGGTGGCATGGAAAGGCATCTCTTGTAGGACATTGTTATCCACCATACCAAGGGCACTCTGCATAACCTGACTAGGCAAATCATTTCTGTTTCCTGCCTTCTGCCATAGTTCTCCATGCAGCACAGCCACTTGAGTATCGGTTGCATCAGGCACATGTTGGTGTGGCAAGGATTTCTGCAGTTCTTCCCACTCATCATGGTGAACAGTGATAACCTGGCCTCTACAGACCTTGATTATCCACTTGATACATGTCTAGTACCATTTGGATAGCACCTCACACTCTAAATGGTCTAGGTATCCCTCCACTACCAGCATTGGCTTGCCACGTTGGCTGGGCATTGTCCGATATCTGCTGCCAAGCTGACCCTGGCTCTACTTGTATACAATAGCCATCATATCAACACTACTTGTGGAGGGCCTCTCAGCATCCATGTTATCCAGTGTAGCAGGGCACAGCACCTGAATGCTGCTTAGGTATAGGCCACTATCTGACTTTGTAAATCATGAAGTACTTCTCCTTGTGGTGTAAAATTCCTAACATGCACTGTTTACCACAATGGGCTCTTTGTAGCAGTATGCACTCCACCCTGCTGTTACACAATTCCCTGCTAGATATGCTGTACTTCCAAATCAAACAGCTGTAGGACAGACAACAATATGCAGTCCAGTAGGTGTCTGACCAGCCTGCTTACACCACTGACATTGCATTTACTGCACAGGTCCCCTTTATCAACCTGCTATCTCTCTTGACCAATCAGAGTATGGTGCCCAATCTCATTTTCAGATACAGACATTACTTAGGGATGTTTCCCTGTACAGCACCCTTTCCTGCCTACATGCCTCTACATATGTGTTTACCCCATTTGCAACTGCTATAGGATGGGTTTGCTGACTCCCATGTGGCACACATGCTGCTCCTGTACTCTACAGTCTGCTGTGGTAGGTGAGGTGGGTTTATACTCCTGTGTGTGGCATATGTACTCTGCATCCCCTATGTGTCAGTTATACTTTCCACAGTGGTTGCTACTGTACTCTTAGGTAGTCTGTAATGGCCAGGGTTGTATCTGCCTTGCAGACAATGCTGTGGTCTGGCATGTTAGAGGGGTCCACATTCCTCATTACCTGGTAGCTGTTACACTGTGGGGACAAAGGGCCAACTGTTATTTATGTAGTTATATCTCTAAGTATGCATTTCATCCCCTACATCTTCTAGCACAACATGGGTGCAATCTATGTGTACAAGAGGGCTACGGCTCAGACATAAGGACTCTATTTGGGCAGAGGGCCATTGTACGATGACAGCAGAACAGGTTGTAGGAATTAGCATGCCATATGTAATGTATATGAGGTCTGAAACTTGCATGTCTGCCATTCTTTATCTGA
Source organism: Protopterus annectens (assembly GCF_019279795.1). Classification (NCBI taxonomy): domain Eukaryota; kingdom Metazoa; phylum Chordata; order Ceratodontiformes; family Protopteridae; genus Protopterus; species Protopterus annectens. The sequence continues at coordinate 285,091,302 of NC_056733.1, forward strand.
CTTCTGTTCTGTCAGTCTCCTGAAAACTGTTGTATTTGTAATGGCCACATTGTGTGAGGCAATACTCTGAACATACTCTACATAGCTGTCTATTTACTGGCTTATCAGGTCAATTGTTACATTTAGGACTGCCACACTTCAGCCATTGCTAGGATACCGGTTGGTATGGCTGCTTGCATGTGCTTCTGGATCTACCAGCTGCAGCTTTGTTGTATGTCATTACTTGGTGACGGTGCTCTACCCTTTTTGCAGCTTAACACAGCAGTCTTTTTTTATGGAGTGTGATTTGGGGATTTGTCTGCTTGTGGGACCTGCAGATAAGCTTCTTGTATTTTTTACTTATTTAGTTGCTTTCCAATGATCACTTGTGTACCACAGCTGTTTCCACTGTCAGGAAATGGTGGTTTTCTGTGCTGTGTTGATTCTCACAGTGTGTCTGTCTTGGCCACACCGCTCTTCAGTCTAGTGGTGCTGCGGCCTTTTGATTTCAGCATTGTAGCTCATTGGGAATTGTCTCATGATCTACATGCCAGAACCCCTCCAGAACATAACAAGTAAAGGTCACAATTTTAACAAACGTTTACAATATTTATTTTTATTTGTTTGTTAACCAGATTAGTTCCACAAGCTAAAAGCCTTCAGTAGAGACCTGAGGTGGTATTTATTCTACTAAGGGAAATTTAGCCAGGGCATAAGGGATTTTCCACTATTCCTTTTGATGTGTGCATGATATGTTCACATTTCCTAATGGGGAAGAGGCTGAGAGGAGCAGTGGGATGGAGGAAGGAGTGCCATTAGTTGTGAGTGGTAGAATTATAGAAACACATGGAGTTGGAATGGATGGAATCGTTTGCAAAGTAATGAAGACTGTCATTTGAGACTCCCTCAGTTGAGAAGAGAGATTTAAAAATGGTCAGTGTTTGGCTGAACCTGGTGAAACTTTGGATCATTTAAGAGAGGCGACTGTGGGAAAATATGCAATTACTACATTTATTAGAAACAGAGAGCCTGCTGAAGAATCAGAACATTATATGGGATGAAATGGCTGAGAGAGTTTTCAGTGAAGAAAAAAGATGTAAGATTTGAGAATCAAGTAATTTAGTAGATATAAAGAAAAGATTGTAGGTGGAAATTGTGCATATGTAACAGAAGGATAAAGGTTCTGTTTTTTCATTTAAGAGGAAAAGACCAACAGTGAGAATAAAAAAAGAAAAAAAGAATGTGCAGTTGACAGGTTCTTTGTGTGTAGAAATGTTACAGTGATTTCATGGTTTGATGTGAACGATGTTAAATCATTTAGCCATTTGGGGAATTGGGGAGTTGTTGCAGATGTTTTGTGAGGTACATACCAAATGGGGCATTGTACTCTATGATGGGTCTAATGAGGGATGAGTACAGTGGTACAATGACCTCCTTTTTTCTGGATGAAAAGCCCTTAGTGATGAGGTGTGCCACATAGAAGGATTTCCTGACTGTTGTGGTGATGTGGTTATCGAAGGTGAGACCACTGTCCACCCGTGTCCCTAAGTCTTTCACCACACTTTCAGTGTTTAGTGTACTGCCACCTATGTGGTAATTCATGGGTACATGGTTTTTCCTATTTTTTTTCAGAACACTGAGATATGAGAGAACTGGAGCATAAGAAAGAAGTGTTAAAGAGGGTAAAGGCAAAGACGTGTTGAGAAAAGGTGTTAATGAACAGTTGTTAAGTGAGAAAATGGGAATGTTATGGATAGATCATAAATCAATGAAACGTTTTTATAAATCTTGGACTGAATGGTGGATTAGTTTTAAAGAGAAGTATAGAAAAGTTTTTTTGTCAAACAGAAGAGATACATAGGAAATGTCAAAAGGAAAAGGATGTGAATTTGCTTGACAATATGTTAAGATATTTGTAAAATAATAATGTAAGATGCAATGGGATTAAAAATAAATTATTGGAAGGAAATAAAATGAATATAGGCAGTTTATTGTATAAACAAAAATATACCTGGAAGGCCAATGGTACAGTGGTTAAGGTGTATGCCTTTCACCCACAAAGCAGCACTTACACCAGTGTAGACGATGTGACTTCTTCAGATACAATTTAAACTGATATTCCAAGTGTTTATATACAAAAGTATGTTTCCAATCATTCAATTAACAATCATTAATAGTCTGGTGTTAAAAGAAACCGTGTCCAAAGGGAAGTATATACATATAAATTGCAATGTGTCATGTAAAACCTTAAAATATAACTGATAGTTAAACAATATTAAGAACAATATAGAAATTATATATTTTAAAAATATAATATAGCTTTAATAAAGGTTTAATAGAACCTGGTTCCCATATTAAACAGATAGCCAATGCAGGGTTTGATTCTCACCACTGGCAAGAGCTTAACTGAGCTTAACAAAAATATTATGTTAAAGGTAGGAGAGAAGAGGTATCACCTTTTTTAGCAAAAGCAGTAAGAAAAGATGTTTCGGTGATAGTGATGAGGGAACTGAAACATGAAAAAAGAAATTTAAGGTATAAACAAGTTGAGATAATAGATATTGTAATAAAATATATTAATGAGAAGTATGTTTGAAAGGTAAAGACATTTTTGAAAGAGGCAAAAAACTTCATTAATAAAAGCATAGCTTTGAATGAAATGGAGGATTTTACTAAACATTTAAAAGAAGATTCAGAAATAGAAGGGTTGAGTTATAATGTGTATAAGAACCTTGATTTGGAAATGAAAGTGTATCTTGCACAGAAATTCAGTGAATGGTTAGAGGTGGGGAAGTAAGAGGAATGATTTCTGTAGAAGTCATTAAGTATATTTGGAAGAGAAGGAAAAATGATATTCTGAACTGGAGGCCAATAATGTATAATAGCTCTGATGATAAATTTTTATGAAGATTATTCAGAAAAAAGATTTTAGAATGTGATGGAAGATGTAATTGATTGTATATATGGTACTAAAGGTAAAGATCTTAGGAATTATTAATTCTTATAAAAGAAATTGTTGATAATGTATTACAAAGGGAAGATGAAGTGAAAGTTTTGGAAGGAGTTGTAAATAAGGCTTTTGAAAATGTTGGTCATAAAGGCCTATTTTGATATTTTGACAAATTATGGTGCAGAAGGAAAGATCCTTGACATTTAAAAATTGGGGTTGGCATACTATACTAATGAGATAAAGGTTTTGATAAATGGCTAGTTGGGATGTACCTTACAAGACACCTGCAACAACTGGAAAGACCACAGAACTACCTCACCAAGAAGATCACTGGCCTCAAGCAGATGCCCTTTGCAGCTCAACTGAAGAAACTCCAGCTGTACTCGGTTGCATACCGCCTACTCAAAGGTGATCTCTGTCTGACATACAAGGCCATGTCCAACCCAGAATTGATGGACATGCTCCACCTAAAGAAAACCATATCCCCCTCGAGCCACATGCTCCAGGAATCTAAACCTCACCACAACAATAAATAGGACATGCTGGAGGGATAGATTCCTGTCCCAGAGACTTCCCATGTTCTGGAACAAGATTCCAATCTACATTAGGCAGCCCTCCTCGCTAACCCTCTTCAAGAGAAACCTTGACAAGTGGATGGTAAACAGAAAGTTTACCCCAGGGATCACTTCAATGGCTCTGCTGGACAGAGGCACAGGGAACTAATCTAAGGGGTGGCGATAGCCTAGTACCTACCTATGAACCTATGAAGTGATGTATGGGTTAGGAATCGAGTATGGGCGATTCAAGAGTGTATCATGAGTAGTGTTTTATTTAATCTGGTAATGAATATGTTAGCTAGTTGCTGAATATACTAGTTTAGAGGTAATTATTTTATTGAAAACTAAGTATGGTGAATTGTGGGAGGATCTATATCAGAATAAAAGGGGAAAAGTGCAAAATAGTGAAATGAGGAGATTTAAGAAAAACTTCCATAGAATTTAAGAAGGAAAATGTGCTCATGAATAGAAAAGAATAGTATGAAAATATAATGAAAAAGTGTTTTTTTGTACTGAGCCTAAAGAGATTGTTGAAGCTATTAAAAAAAGAAAAGAAAGATTAGAAAAATATAATTTTTTCAAGATGTGCCCCAGGATTTAATAAAATCTTTGTAGGCTCCATGTAAAGCCTATACAGAATATACCCATGTACAAGGCCATGGATCCCCCTTGGCAGCACGCTATGCATATTAATCATGGTGCGCTGCCAGGGGAGAGAATAGTAACAGCGATACTGAATCCATGTAGGCAGAAGTGTAGAGGCTGGTCAGATGTTATGTACATGGTGAGACTCCCTGTAATGCACCATGTAACTGGTGAAATGTAGTGTGTATTAATAGTTTGTGTATTGAATGTATAAAGTTTTACATTGTTTCTTTCTTAGTTTTTATTTTTTTTTATGGCCGTTTGCATGGCATGGCATGAAGCACAACAAGGCCAAGCTGTGCTTACACATAGAAAGCTGCCACCTGCCAAATATCTAAAAGTAGAAATCGGATGTAATTAATTATGATAACTGTTGAAATAAAAAACACCGTAGCAGGCTCCAAACCTTTTGCATAGTCCAGTAGTCCAGGATATATGAAATAACTGCTGAAATATCACAGCATAAACAATTCCACAATTATGATAACTGTTTTTTTATTTTTTTTTTATTATTTATTTATTCTTTAATGTCTGTTTGCACTGCGTGGGGCACAGCAATTGCACATACACTGCAGACACCTGCCATGCATCTAAAAATAAATGTAATTAATTATTTATTTCTGGTTTTGTTTATGTCCATTTAAGCCATGATTGCTTAGTAGTGTATGTGAAGGTATGCTAGTTTATATACTATCCAAGTAGCTAAATGGGTAGAGCGACAGTCTAAAGTTTCATAGGTCCTGGCCTTGAGTCCCTAGCACATATATCATTTGTTGGATGCAACGAAAAATGTCTTTTAAATTAAAATCAGTATTTTTACATGTGGGAGGGCTGTATGGTGCTAAGCACTGCTTAAACGTGGTTAACAGCTAATATTGTTTGCGCATTGCTAAGCTTCACTAAAACCATAGTTCTGCAGGTTTTTGTGTTGTTAAGATGTGCTTAGCTGGTTTATGCGATGTTAAGTACCACAGCGCTTTTCTGAATGTTGCTAAATTATGTGTAAGGGCAGAAAAACAGCCTATATTAAGGCCAACAGGCAGGTATTCTGCACCATTTGCTTGAGTCTGCTTATCTGCTGATATGCCAGGTGGTGTTGGAGAGAGTGCAGGCTTTCAGGCGCAGAGATGGGGTATCCTGGAGTCCAGGGTTTTTGTTGTGCTCCTCATATGCAATTATGAACCTAGGCTGCTGCAGGGTAGTTACCATGGTTCAGAGTGCAAGGCTAAGGCCTGGGATCAGTTGGCTAGGGATCTTACCAGTGCTACTGGTATCTCCCACACTGGTTGCAGTGTCCTCACCAGTATGATGACATGAAGTGGAGAAAGAAGGGAACATTGGATACCTTGGTCTAAGAGGCTAGGGTTGTGCATGCCCCACAGACATGTAAGTTTTTTTTTCCACTGTTTTACCAAAATGCAAGCTGAATGTGTACAAAACTGGTATGCATAATGGTGTGCTTCTTTCCCAACAGCTGCAGCTGAGAGGACTTGCATTATTCAGTTCCATGCCAGGCGCCTGGCCAGGTTGCACCATGAGTGTGGTAAGTATGGATATATTATGCTATCTGTAGAACAATAAGCAATAAAGAATAAAAAGTGTACTGCAATAAAGAATAAGTAATAAAAACTGTAGTGCAATAAATGGGTAATTAGAACTGTAGTGCAATAAATTAACAATAACAACTGTATTGCAATAAACAATAAACATTACCAATAACAATAAGCAAAAATGTGTAAAGCAGGATTGTGTTGTCATATCATAATTGCACTAGAGCTGTATGCATTGCATGTCTACGGTAAGGTGGTAAGGCTGCTGCAGTCAAGTGTACAACTGTAATAGCTGTAGAATGGAAAACTAATGGCCTAAAATATGTATTGATCACTCATAGTATGGTTCAAGGCTGTCTCCAGGCCAGTTTCAGTCACATAATGCTCTCATTTTTTCCACTCCAGGAACAAAAGCTATATGGCTGAGGAAGCCCACTTTATGAGCAGATAGCATGCGTAGATTTCTCAGAGAATTATCAGCAATGTCAATAAAGTGTTAAGCAGAATTGTGGTTTCCTAAATAAACCTGTCTTAATATTTGCAGCATGGCTGTATTCATTGCATGTGTATTCTAATGTTACTGCAGTCAAGCGTAAAACTGTAATAGCTCTACAATGCAAAAGGAATATCCTGTAAAATGTTTTTCAAAACTAATAATATGGTTCAAGGTTGTCTCCAGGCCAATTGCAATCACACAATGCTCACATTTTCTTCCACTCCAGGAACAAAGGGTATATGGGTGAGCTAGCCCACTTTATGAGCAGATAGTGTGTGTAGATTTCACAGAGAATTATCAGCAATACCAATAAAATATTAAGCAGCATTGTGGTTTCCTAAATAAATCTGTCTTAATATTTGCAATATGGCTGTAGTCATTGCATATCTGTTCTAAGTTTCTGCAGTCAGTTGCTACATTATTTGCAGGTGTCCCCTGCAGTCACAGCTACTGGGTTCTACTCCTATTCCTGCCAACTAAGGCATGATGCCTGTCTAGTATACTTAATGTACACAAACATGCCTCACAACTGTCATGATTTTTTGTAATGTAATTACAACTGCCTAATCTGTCTATTCCATGATTACCACATAAATATTTACCTGGAATGCTATATATTTTCAAATCCAGGATGGATGGATGGATGGATGGCTGACTGGCTGGACGAACGGATGGATTGCTGGCTCATTAGAAAAAAAAAAATCTCTGTCATTGTTTTAGCGGTTGTAGAAGTGCTTAAAACAAAGCGCTCTTACAGCCATAATCTTTGCAGGACTCTTCCTGCCCCAATCCCAACCCCTTTCATAAATTGCAGCCAATTGCTGCACAAATTAAAGCACCCGGACCTAACAGGCAGCATCTTTGCCTGCAGCTCTGGGTTAGTGATGCCACTGAATTGCCGTGGAAAAGCCAGAAGCAAATGCGGCTTTTCCATGGCAATTCAATGCGATTGAAAAGCGGGACTTTTCAAGTCCCACTACTTTGGACAGCGGGCAACGGGATGAGGCAGCTCAACCCGTGAGTGTCCCCCTGACAACGGGATGGGTGGCAACCTTATGTTCATAGCCTGGAAACTACATGTTCAGAGCCCAACCACGTTAGTAACACCACCAATGCACCATTTTAGGGACTCCATGCACAGTCCTGTAATACATTTCTGTCACATACTGCTTAATTTGTTTTTTCCAATTTATTTTTTCTATAAATCATGTTTGCACAGTGTGGTGCACCATGCAAATATGCCCAGATTATTAAAAAAATGTAATTTAAGTTTTTTCTTTTTTTTCTGACATACAGGATGATAGTTTCAGTAACTGCAGTGGTGGTGCTGCGGTAGCATTGCCGCCTCATAGTAAGACGTCCTGTTCGATTCTCAGCTAGAGCGTCTTCTGTGTGGAGACATGCATGAATGGGCGTACCTTCGTTGAAAGTATTGTGTCAGAGCTGGCAACTCAGCATGTAAAAATCTACTGCCAATCATTAGCAGACCGGAGTTCCAGTGTGGCGACCCCTAACCGGGAAAAGCCGAAAGACACAACAACAACAGGATGATAGTTTCAGTCATATGTGTATGTGGTATGATACTTCTGTCCAAATATCTACATTTTTATGCTTATTAGGTAATTTGCATGTCACAGAAATTTCCGTGTTGGCACATGCATCCATGCCACTCAACAGTACTCACTGAATGTAAAAATGTCCACAGCCATGTAAACAACATGGGGCAATACCTACACATTAAAAAAAACATGTAGGCTTTATTAAATTCCCCAGATGGCTTAAATAAATTACCAGTTAAAGAAGATATGCAGTATAAAATAAAGTAATCTAGATTATGTTTGTTTTGTAGGAGGAAAGAAACATCGTATCATGTCTTTTTCAGCTGTGAGAGGTTTAAAAATGTATGGGTGACAAAAGTATAAAAGCAAGTTGTGAGGGAATAGTAATAAAAGATTATTTTATGTGGGTACTGTGAATGTAAAGAAAAGTAAAAGAATGAATTTGGAAAATATGGAATGTTAGGACAAATTAAATTTTGTATAATAAATTTGAAATAATTTAGCTGACATTATAAAAACATAGAAACTGGTTGTGGATGCAAGAATGGGGGAGAGAGTGGAGATGTAAATAAATGTGTTGTGTTTAACAATATATTATTGATGAGTACATGAAGATGCAGGTATATATGGAATCAAAATGTAATATGTTATTTTAAAGATTAAAGGCTGAACAAGGAGAAGGTCATGGTGAGCTGCCTGTCGGACGCTAGGATCAGCTACATAACACAAGCACTCAGGTCACTCCAAGGCAAGTACAAATATGACTCAGTCATTGTCCATGCTGGTGTGAATGACCTGAGACATACCTTCCTGGACTACATGAAAAGAGACATAGAGGAGCTCTCTGAGCATGTAGCCCAGGCCGGTATGACCCTGACCTTGAGTAGCATCTTACCCTCACCAAGAATGATGCCACAATATGAAGACAAGATGATCAATTTCAACAATTGGCTTAAGTATTGTGTGTGGAAAATATGGCCCAGACCACAGAATCCTTTATTAATGCATTCTATGAACACCTTCAGGAATGCATGGATCATGCAATCCCAAATAAAACCAAGACCCAGTCCTCCAAAGGCAGACGTCCTGTCTGGTGAACCCCAGCCATAAACAAACTATACAATAGAAGGAGGAAGCTACTACATGATAGAGCAAAATCCCAAAAAGGGAAGGTATCTCTGATCAGTATTAGCAAAAAACTACGGGCACTCATAAAATCGTCTAAGGCCAGCTTTGAGAGAAAAATTGCACAGGACACTAAGGATAATCACAAGGCTTTCTTTAGTTATGTTAGGAACCTGGGTGGGAATTCCCAGATATGCTTAGAATTAGTCCAAAATGACAAAAAATACACCAAACCCACAGACATTGCCAACATCCTAGCTGACAGGTTCAGCGCAAACTCCCCACCAAAAGGGCAAATATCTATCCCAGCAGAGTGCTGCCCCTGACATCTCAGATGCTCAGGTAAGAGCCGCCTCTCCAAAGCAAAAACACAGCATCAATGGGACCAGACGGTGTCCCGGCTGCGTCCTACATGAACTCCAAGAAGAACTAAACCCAAACATAAAACTACTGTTCAATCTCAGCCTTACTACAGGATATGTTCCCAAAGAGTGGTGTACAGCAACAGTGGTCCCTCTCCACAAAGGTGGTGCCTCAATGGATCCTGGAAACTATCACCCCATAAGCCTGACTAGCTTGGTCTGCAAAGCTATGGAAAGGATCATCATGGACCTCATAAATAAAGATATTGGGGACCTACAGACACTGGATCCTACCCAGTTCAGCTTTGTTAAGGGCAGATCCTGCCTCTTATACCTGGTTGATTTCTTTGAAACAGTCACCAAGGCCATTGATGAGGGGAAGGTGGTCCACACAGCCTACCTGGACCTCGCAAAAGCCTTTGATACAATAACCCACTCGGGCATTATAGATAAGCTCACCAGCTTAAATATAAACCCCTATGTCACTAGATGGGTTGCAAATTGGCTCAAGGACAGAACCCACATGGTTAGAATTGCTGGAGCCATGTCAGACCCCAAACCAGTTACAAGTGGCGTCCCACAAGGCTCAGTCCTGGGACCTATCTTGTTCAGTATATATTTCTCAGAGGAACAGGCCAACATGGAAGGACTGTGGCTGACCAAGTTCGCAGATGACTGCAAACTGGGCACCATAATCGACTCTCCAGCCGACACAAGCATCCTCCAAAAGGGCCTCATAGAAACAGATAACTGGTGCCAGATCCATGGCCTCAAGCTAAATGCCAAAAAGTGTATAGTCATCCCCTTTGGCAAAAAAGTACAAATTACCACATAGGTGGTAATCCATTAAGTACAGAAGAAGTAATTAGGGACCTGGGGACCCAAGTTGATAGCAATCTCTCATTTGACAACCACGGGGCCAAAGTGGTTAGAAAAACATTTTATATAGCCCACCTAATCATGAAGGGATTCACATCTAGATCAGGAGAGGTCATTGTGCCTCTTTACTCATCCCTCATCAGGCCCATAATTGAGTACAATGCCCCTTTTGGGATGTACCTTACCAGACACCTGCAGCAACTGTAAAGACCCCAAACGTACCTCACCAAGAGGATCAAAGGGCTCAAACAGATGCCATATGCTGCCCGGTTAAAGAAACTCCAGCTCTACTCAGTGGCATACCGCCTGCTCAGAGGCAATCTGTGCCTGATGTATAAAGCCATGTCCAACCCGGAATTAATGGACATGCTGCACCTCAGAAAATCCAAATCCCATCGAGCTACACGCTCGAGAGACTTGAACCTCAGCACTGAAATAAATAGGACATGCTGGAGGGACAGATTCATAACCCAGAGGCTCCCTTCACTCTGGAATAAAATCTCAGTCCAGGTTAGGCAGAGTCCCTCATTGACTCTCTTCAAGAGGAATCTTGATGAGTGGATGGGAGATCATAGGTTTACCATGGGTATCACTTCTGTGTCACTGTTAGACAGAGGCACAGTATACTAACCTCGAAAAAGGACATAGCAAAATTAATTTAAAATGGGTGGCGAAAGCCAAACACACTCTGGCTAGGCTTATAAATGCCCTAGGGCAGATAGCCTAGTATGAACCTATGAACACAAACAAATATTTGAGGTAATTGTACTTGCACCATTTGTTTACATTTGACTGAGCAAACCACAAGTAAATGTAAGTGTGGCTGAGTTGGTTAGCATATGAAGGTCACACAGTAAGACCTGGAGGCGCAGAGGAAGTTGGCATGGAATGGAACCTTAAAATGTCAATGCATTCCTGCTTTAATAAAGTTAAGGAAGAAATTGAAAAAAATGACTTTTTCGCAGTTACTGCCAATGCATTTGTGTGTGTACCCATGCAGAAAGTAAAAAAAATAATGTAAAGATTTCCAGTTCTGATTTAATTTCTTTTAGAGAGAGAAAGTGTATATGTGTAAAGACTTTCACATCAGCACAACCTGAAGTGTCAAATAAAGATTATATAAAGATATAAGGCTTGCAGGAGTAATTCACTGACTCTGACCCAAGTGACCCTAGTTCAGTTAGTAGCCAAGTTAACAGAGTAGCTGACTGGGGAAATAATAAAGAGCTGATGATCCTCTTTTGGATGGGAGGGTTGAGGGTTACACACCTGAAGTCCAAACTCCATGAAGAATCCTCATCAGAGGGACATGGCCATTAAAGGAGCACCTCCCATGGAAACAGAAACAAACCCATCACTCATACCCATTACACACTGCTTCTTGAGATGCAGTAAGCATATGCAGTGGGAACAAATCTCAGCCATAAAATAAAAATATCACGTTACCACAGCTGCTATTTGATCCTCACTGTAAGGCAGAAATGAATATGACTCAATGATCTTGTATCTTAAGAAATGACTAGATTGATTGAGGTGGGAGAATGGAGTTTTGATGGTGAACCAAGGAACTGGGAGAAACAGATTGCAAACAAATAGTACTAATGATAACATCACAGTTCCTCTGTAAGAGAGCCCCACAGTCATGAATAAGAAAATAATATTTTAAAAGCATTGTGGGTGATGTGCCTGTATGACTGTAGCATCAATGTAAGGATTTCCATGTGGGTATAAACTTAACTGTGCATAGGGTGATGACTATGGTATCTGTATTTATGAAAACAAAAATGAAGTAGAAATATATTCATCTCCATAAGGATGTAATTAGTGGCAATATTTCTGCAACCAAATAACAATAAATAAAATAGTACCCATTCCTTTAACTATCAAAAAATCTGAATTAATTGTTTTGATAAAATTTTCCTCAAGGTCCTATCAGATGAATTCCTAACTCTGTCTTTTGTTACTGTCTTTAAATATATTTTAAATGTTGTACATTTGAAACATAAATCAAAAAATCAGGTACAGCAGTACTGTATCAAGCTGAGTACAGCAGAACAATTACAGTGCTATCTGCACTCAAGACTTCAATGTATGTACTAGTGTAGCAGTTTTATAAGGTCAAAAGGGTTAATTAACTGTTTACACCCAGCTTACATCCTGTTTGCCAAAGCGTTTGATTAGAGACCTGGGCCTTTCTGAACCCTGTTACTTCCTTGCCCTAATTTAATCTGCAGAGGTGTTGAGGTGCCTATTTCTGTTCACGTTATCTGGCATCATCTTTTTGTATTTATGCCGGCTAACCTCTAATTAAACAGCTCTGCTCTTTGCAGTAATGCACAGCTTTCTTATTTAGAAGTCCATCCCGGCCCACAGAATGGATAGCATTTAGATCACTGGGGAATGTAATTTGTGTGTAAATCTGTAAATGCAAATAGCATTGCTCTGTAGAGATGTCACGTTTAAAATCCATGATGTCTCAATATGCTGAAATATTGTACTATGGCCTGTTGGTCTAAATGGCGCATTGACAAGTGTCAGTGAGTACGAAGATCAGAAGAAGATGACACCTTTTTCTTTGCCTGCTTCCCATCATATGCAAATCTGGCATATAATGAATACAGCAAAGCTTCTAGAAAAAGACAGAATGTGGCTGGAGAGGTGTTGCTTCGTGTAATGAAACCTAGCCACAAATGAATATTCATGTCTTGATTTTCTTTTCACTAATATCCTGACACTTTTTTGGATTACTGGGAGGCTGATTAAGGCTGCTATAAAAGAATAATGTTTCTCTTAGCTTTTCTTCTTTCAGAAGCTTCATTAGTCCTGTTAAACAGGACAAACTTGTTAAAGAATCTGGTTACTTTCAGTGTTCCTGAAGTCTGCGGCATCAAAATGTAAGAGTTAATTTATATATCATGGATATTTTTAGCAGGGAATGTGTATATGTGCATATTTCAGGCACATACGTGTTTAATTGTATGTATTTAACTAAATAAAGAGCTTGATATAAAGAACTTTTTCCCATGCTGCAGGGCCACTGGTAAAGCAAATATATTTAATACAAAAAATGACATGTAATTAAACAAACAACAGAAGGAAGACACATTAACATATCACATTTGAAAACACATGCATGCATAAACTAATCATTCAGGTTAATTAGGTGATTACCAGATATAAATAGCACTCCCACAAGGTACAGAAAGTAACTGAAGTAACCTGAACTTATTTCTGTGTGGTATTTGCACATGCAAGTTATGCATTAGATTTTGCAGCTAAATAGGTGGCCTGTAGAAAATAGCGGTACTTACGTATTATCACAACCAGAGTTTTGCGGTTGCAAAATTCCCATACTTGAATAGGAACGACTGCATGAAACACTGTAAGGTGCGAATCAAAGTCTGTTTTCCATTTGAAAAACTGGATTACCTGCAGGAGCAGAAAAAATGCCAGAAATACTCTTTGTGTTTTGCATGTATTACAGACGCACACTTTAACTGTCGTGCATGCTGCCTTGTTGATGAATGCAGTGTTTGGAGCTTGAGGAAGGAATCCTCCACAGAAGGAAAACACAGATGCAGGAAATAACGTTTGGAAAAATGATACTTTTTTAAAAAATGTGTAGACATACTTGAAAACAAACATTGCAGTGTGAAATTGCCATAAGTAATGCTTTTGAAAAGTGAGGGTGGGTTATGCTGGCAGAAGGTTGTGGGTTCCTTTTCCAAGGAAGAAGTTGGCAGCACTGAGTTCGTTTGGTTTTACGATGGTGGCATATTGGGCCAAAAATACTACTGAAGTCATTTTTGATTTCCTTACTGTCGTAACGATGTTCATGCTTATTGCCTGTTTTTGCTTTTGTATGTGGTTTGGGAATGTTCAGCAATTGCAATATATGGTCTTGTAGGAGTCACAGTACAGAAGTGACACATCTGCGATAACCAAATCAACAAATCAATGCACGACCGTTATTTGACAGCATTGGCTGACACAAAAATGGAATGTTCACTGGGCAGCCTTGCAAGAAGCAACATGCTGCCAGTAAAGAGCATGAAGAAATAACAACAATATGTCTTGTACTTTGGTAAAAAAACACACAGTTTTCCATTTCAACCACTTTCACAACCATATTTCCTGATCAGCAAGCAACCGGTCTTGCCGTGAAATTCTGGTTGCGATAATATGTAAGTACCAAAATAGCTATACTACATTAGGTGTTAAAGCAATAGCCTTTACTCCTATGAGCAAGATGTGTCCAAGTCCATATTGTGTGACATGGCATCCATTTATACCTCCTAACCCCTTAGCTCAAGAAATCTGGACAAAGCTTAAAATAGTGGGGAGACAAAGGCCCAAAATAAGTACAGATTTTAAATATTGCTCTCTCTCTCTCTCTCTCTCTCTCTCTCTCTCTCTCTCTCTCTCTCTCTCTCTCTCTCTCTCTCTCTCTCTCTCTCTCTCTCTCTCTCTCTCTCTCTCTCTCTCTCTCTCGCAATAATCTACTTTCCCTCATGCCAGAATTGTGCTCACCGTAATGCAGAGAAATTAATTCTAGGACTTGAATGAAATATTATGATAATTTATTTTTCAAACATTATGCAACAGTAAACCACAGAGCAAAAGTGTTACCATAGCTCATAGTCCACATAAAACTGTAGACTGGATGATACATATAAAAGTCAGACAAAGGGGATGGAAGTAGAGCATGGGGGGAAAAAGAGATGGAATAGGATCATAGAAGGATACTAGGCTATTGGCCCTGAGGCCCGTATAAGCCTGGCCAAGAGTTTAGCCCATATTTAGACAAATCAGCACCCATGCCCCTGTCTAGCAGGGACATGGGTGGAATCCCAGGGGGTATATTTTCTGTTTCCCATCCAGTTATCTAGGTTGCACTTAAAAAAGGGTAAAGAGGTACTCTGCTTGATGTGGAGAGGGAGTCTATTCCATAGATGAGGGAGTCTCTGAGACACAAATCTGTCCAGTCATCAAGTCTTGTTGATGCTACAGACCAGGTTGAGGATGCACATGTGGGTTACTTGAGCAGAGCTTGACTTGCAAATAAGCAGCAGTCCCATCAAGGTTGTGTCTGTGATCACCTTGTATGCCAGACAGAGGTCACCTCTGAGGAGTCTGTATAAAACTGAATAGAGGGATAGGGATTTTAGCGTATCTGTGTATGGTAGATGTTTAAGGCCTTAGATTCTACTGGTGAGGAACCTCTGTGGTCTCTCCAGCTGCTGCATGTGCTTTGCGAGGTACATGCAGTAAGGGGCATTGTACTCAATAATGGGCCTTATAAGGAAAGAACACAGGGATGTTATGACCTCCTTGTCCCTGGATGAGATACCCTTACTTATGAGGTGGGCCATGTAGAAGGATTTCTGTACAATGGACGCAACATGGTAGTCAAAAGTCAGGTTGCTATCAACCTGGGTGCTCAAATCCCTCACGACTGATTGCATGCTTAGGATGTTGTAATTAATGTGATAATTTGTGGGGATGTCACTCTCCCCAAAGGGGATGATGATGCATTTTCTAGTATTCAGTTTGAGGCCATGTTTCTGGCACCAGTCATTTGTCTGAGTGAGACCCTCTTGGAGGATGTCCACATAATTAGGGGAATTGATGACAGCACACAGCTTGCAGTCATCTGCAAACTTGGTCAGTCATAGCCCACTGGTTTTGGCCTGCACCTCAGAGAAGTATATCCCAAACAACATTGGCCCCAAGACTGAAACCTGGGGTACGCCACTTGTTATGGGTCTACTGTTTGAGGTGGCTTCTCCTATTTTGATTAAGTGGGTTTTATCAGTGAGCCAGTTTGCTACTCATCTGGTAACATATGGATTGATGCCTAGTTGAGAGAGTTTATCTTTTATGCCCGAGTGGGAAATAGTGTCAAAGGTTTTGATGAGGTCAAGGTAGGTGGTGTGCACCGTCTTCCCCACGCCCATGTCTTTGGAGACTGTCTCAAAGAAGTCGACCAAATTTAGCAGACATGACCTCCCCTTGACAAAGCCATACTGTGTTGGATCAAGTGTTTGGAGATTGACAATGTCCTTGTTAATTAGGTCAATGGTAATCTGTTCCATGGCCTTGCAGATCAGGCTAGTTAGGCTGATGGTTCTATAATTTCCCAGATCGGTGGATGCTCCACCTTTGCGTAAAGGGATGACAGTGGCTGTCCTCCACTCAGCTGGGATGATGCCAGTACTTAGGCTTTGGTTGAATAGAGTGCCTAATGGTGCTGCAAGTTCCTGCCTAAGTTCATATAGGAAGCAGCCTGGGATGTTATCGGGTCCCATGGAGGCTATATTTTTTGCTTTTGAGAAAGCAGTGATGACCTGTTCCCAAGATATAAGGGGAAGGGGTCAGTACTGGGGATGTCCTGATTTACTGATGGGGGGACAGAGGGGTAAAGTTTTCACTGAATCTGTCAGCCAGCAAGTTTGCTATATATACGACATTTGCATATGTGGTGTCCTTGACCACCAGTTTTGAACAGATCTGGATGCTTCCTTTGAGGTAGCAGACATATGTGAAGAAGGCCTTATGATTGTCTTTAGTAGAGGTGGCCAATTTGGACTCAAAGTTTGCTTTGGAGGATTTCACTAGTGCTCTTATTTGCTTGTTCAGGCTAAGGAGACATTGCTTCTAACTGGGCACCTGCTCCTTCTTCATCTTGGACAGCAAATGTTTCCTTTTGTTATAGAGTTTATTTATTGCAGATGTCCACCAGACAGTTTTACTTGGTTGGCTGATTTAGTCCTGATGATTCCATCCATCTATATAAATGTTCGCATAGTGCTATGATGTAGTTTTGGACATTGGTGCCAGTTCCTACAGAGGGAGAGGGGGCTGTGAAGCTGTTTATACCATCCCTCAGGAGGCTGTAATCCGCTTTGGAGAAGTTGTTAGGTCTGATCCAAACTAGAGGGTGGGTGGGGGAGATGATGACTTTGAAGGTGACTACTTTGTGGGTCAGATCTGATCAGGGAGGATGATATTATAGGGATGCTGCAGTGGTTACTCATGTTGGTTAATACCAAGTCCAAGATATTATCATCTCTTGTTCATACTAGGCTATCTGCCATCCACAGGTCTAGATTTCTCTTGAACAGAGTCAATTTTATTCCACTGTTTGAATCTTGTGGGGTATCGACTAGCTGTTCCAAGGCATTTGCATTGACAAAATCAAGAAATCTCTCGGCATTTGTGTTCTGACATGAGTAGTTCTTCCAATCTCTGTTTGGGAAGTTAAAGTCACCCAGAATCAGGGTAAAGGGTTGAATCTTGATAGATTCAAACAGGTCCAAATAGGTGGATTGGGCATCGTGAGTCAGATTTGGGGGCTGGTATGGAATGCTTTGAATAGGGGTCTTGTCAATGGTTAACTGCACCTGGAGTGTCTCCTGTGTGTCATACTGAAGACCAGATAAAGTCTAAAAATGTCAACAAGACATTGGCATGAAACTTGTCATATCAGCAAAGGAGCTATACATGAATTAAGGTATTTTAGTCAGCAAAGTAAAGAGGACCATGTCAGATAATCAAGGGTTAAACAGTGGTGGGGACAGCTATAAAGTCCATTGTAATTATAGCTATCTTATGGTGACCAGTTGGTGTCTGTATTTCTCATCAACATATCCAAGGTCATACCATAATAGCTGAATGATTGCCTATCCTTCTTGTCAACAAACCGAAGCTAGTATCATACATAATACCTCTACTTTTCGTCAACATATGCAAGTATCCAAGCTTGGTTTGCTATCAAAAGCATGAAAGGCTTATGTTCGTGTGACTGAATGACTGGAAAATAACACTGGAAACTGTCATGCTGATTATTCAAAATGTCGTAATGTTAGGAAGTCAAAAACTGACATTCGTCATTTTCTGTATGGTTCATCATCTGCAAAAAAAAGCTGTTGATAAATAATACATGGTTTTACTGTTTTGCAGGTGGGCAATTCCCCCCTGCACCCCCCACACCCCCTGCTAATTATATATTCTAACTCAAAGATCGCATTAGTGAGGAAAAGGGTAATTCTCCCCATCCCCACTCTAGTGCAATCCAATTGTAAACAGCAATGCTCAAAACCACAAATGCATGTTGCATCTTGGCGTACTGGAGGCGACATAATTTCAGGTCAAGATTTTCACTTTTTGTACCTTTACCCTCAACCACCTGAGTGATGGTAAATTAACTTCCAGACTTTTGATAGTAAACCTCCAAGCTGTATTATAATACCAGAATGAGTGCTTCTACTTTTCATCAACATACCCAAGCTTGTATCATAACAGCCAAAAAAGAATCGCATAAATGACTCCCCAAGTACACACATTCACATAGTACATTCACTTCTACTCATCATACTATGAGCAGATGATGCACATTAAAATACATTTTTACAGGGGTATCCCCTTCACTCCTCTGTAGGAGACTTTGCTCCCCCCACTTACTCTCAGTCTGCACACCTCATAGAAAGATAAGTCACTGACAGGACAAGCAATGTCACACTTGTCTCACTCATCCTCCTTGTCAGCTCATACTATCCACTAAACTCTGATGTATGTAAAGTAGGCAGCAGTACACAAGCACCTGACATGTCATGTGATTGTTCTAAACAAGCATGTCTCTGACTCAGGTTATCTGAGCAAGTGACTATAAATTACACCATTTATATCCTGATGAAATCAGTTTTGGTACAGAGATCAGGGCAATCCTTTGAGACTACCAAGTCAACAACCAAGAGTGGATCGTGCCATTCCAGTGTACCAGTGTAGCCAAATGAAACTGTTGCCTTTTCAACCAAGAAACAAGCTGTGTATGTAGCTTATTAATTAGATGCATGTAGGAGTCTAGTCAAAGTAAGGGCCTAAATTTCACCAAGTTTGGTAAAAGTAAATGCAGAAGATGTCTATCGATTAACAGTTTCATAAACCCAGATAAAAAACACTTTGATTTCAGGTGCATTGAGGATATGTTTGTTGTACAACAGTTACCTCTTTAACACCGGAAAGGCCAAGCAAAATTCTAATCAAACCTGAGTAAGGTTAGTGGGGAAGACAGTCGTGATCACTTTTTCTTCGTCTACATGTGGCTCTAATGATCTCAGTTAAATCATTCCTGAACTTCCAACTAAATTAATTTCTTTTGACAATTACTTTATTCTAACTCCACTTCCAAGCCTCACTTCAATATATACTCGGTAGTTGTTATCCCCTTTTCAAGATGATTTCTTAACAATCAATCATAAATGGTATTCATCATAAAAAAATTAAACATCATCAAGGAAATCAGAAATGCATATAGAAAGAGGGCATTGCTTCATTCCCACAATCCGCATTATGACATATTAATAATCTCCAAATTCTTGCATTTTTAAAATTATGCACATTTTACTACACAGATGTAGCAATGTTGAGAACCATCTCATAAAATGTGATAGTCTGAGTTATTGTAGGAGAAGGCTTCCATATAATAGAATAATACTGGTCAAACTGGGATTTACCATAGAAATTGTGCAATTACTTTTACACAGGACAGTTCTTATACCTAGTGTAAATAATCCACATTACCCAAATCAAATGCAGATAGACACAGCTCCAGTATGTTGGAAATTATTAATTTAAGACAGATTACTGTTCGCAATTGCATGTGCCATGTAGACATTTAGGGTTGCCACCTGTTCATCTTTCCATTTCCTGACAAAGAAGCCAGACCTCCTGCAGAATGTAAACACACCCCTTGCCTTAGGATGGCTGTACCCGTTTTAGCAATCCATGCCCATAAGTACCATTTTTTAAATGTCATACACAGTGACTGTATGTGTAGCCTTAGTTGATATGAAGCCCTAGGCAAAGTGATCCCTGGCATTACCTGCCCCTGCTATTTACTTTCACCCTGGCACACACCCAGTGCTCTTTTGTTTTCTTCCCATTCTTGCCTCCTCATACTATATGGAATGCTTTTGTTTTGTTTTATTTTAATTTACCAAACTTTGTCTTACTTGTCAGCTTTTTCCTGCATCCTTTCAACACATCATAAATGACCAACAGTATACAGTAATAACAGCTAGGAGAAAATTTAATTAAGCTGGGGGTCTGGGGCCACAAGTATGCCTAAAGCTATGAGGTGCACTTTAGAGATTTTTTTCACAACCTTTGGTTCAACAATGGCCTCAGCAAAAATCATGACTTAGGGAACTAACTCATTTTTTTTCTTTCAAGGAAGAAATCAGTTATGTCCAAGACTTAATGTTTAAGGATGATGACACAGCAGTTGCCAATAAAGTGGGTAGTAGTTAATTATTATTTATTTACTTATTTATTTATTTATTTATTTATTTATTTAACATTTGGTTACCAGGATAGTCTGACTGGACAGCAAATGTCCATTTTCAGTGTAGTCCTAGGGAGAAAAGCTCCACAAAGCTGCAGAGAGTAAAATAGATAACAAAAGTTTAAACAAAGTACAGAGTAAAATGTAATTAAAATAGAATACAATAGAGTTGGATTTCATAGTAATTAACAGATATACTAGACATTTACATATGTACAAGAATTGCCCAGGCGGACAATACAATAGAAAATTGCTCAGGCATACAGTATAATAGAATAGAACTTCATAGTAATTAACAGATTTACTAGAGATTTACATATGTACAGAAATTGCTTAGGCAGAGCATAGTGTCAGTGGAATAGTGTACATCAAGGCCAGCGAATGAATGATACCTAGGATGTTTTCTGTAAAGGTGCAATTTAAGGAGTTTCTTGAAAGTGGCAGTGTGGTTTTGTAGCCTGAGGTCCAGTGGAATGTTGTTCCATGTTTTTGCAACTTCATTAGGGAATAGAGAATTCCTTGAGCTATTTTTGCATGGAATGATTTCAGTTAGGGCTTTATTACTGGAGTGTAGTTCCCTGTTGGTGCTATAGAAGTTTAGGAGGCCTACAAGGGCAGGGGTTTTATCTGGGTGGTATAGTATTTGGTGGGCTAAGTTGAGCTGGTGGTAGTGAAGTAGGTTTAGGAATTCTAGCCAGTGTAGTTTCTGTAAGGATTGACAGTGGTAAGAGTGAGATTTAACACTGGTTGTAAACCTGGCTATTTTGTTGTAACATGTTGAAAGTCTGTTCAGGTCAGTGTTATTTAGATTAGTTAACACTGGGGTCATGTATAGTAGTGTTGATAAGAGATGAATTCTGGTTATAACATCTTTGGATTCAGAGATTAAGAACTTTTTGCTACGATAGAGGCATCCTAGCTTTTTGTGGATTTTGGAGATGGTTATGGATATGTGTTTATTGTATTTAAGGTTTTAGTCAATTGTAAGACCTAGTAGTTTGGCCTCAGAAACTGGTGTTATGAGGGTGTTATTGGTAGAGATAATAGAGAAGGTGGGGTTACTAGCCTTTATTGGGTGGAATAGTACTATTTGTGTTTTTTTAGGGTTCAATATGAGCTGAGAATTGTTTAGCCATTTTTCTATTTCTGTGAAAGACTCTTGGGCTTAGATTTGAAGGCGACAGATATTGGGTGCAGAGCAGATTAGGGTAGTGGCATCTGCATATTGGACTATTTTGGCCTTTGTGGATGCTAAGTGGAGTTGATTTGTCAAAATGTTGAAGAGAAGGGGGCCCAGTATTGAACCCTGGGGTATGCCACAATTAACTGGAGTTGGGGGGATAGGGAGTTGAGCCATTTGACAAATTGAGAATGGTTATCAAGGTAGTTACTGAACCATTGTAAGATAGGGTTGTCAAGACTGAGTTTTGAGAGAGAGGATAGGAGTTTATTGTGGGAAACTGTGCAAAATGCTTTGGATAGGTCTAGGAAGGTGGCGGAGACAAGTTTACCTTGATTTTTGTATGAGTTTATTGTGTTGATGAAGTTAATTAAGGCAGTGGTGGTACTGTGGAGTGGTTGGAATCTATGCTGTGTTTTAGAGAGCAGGTTGTTGGAGAGTAGATGGGAGAGGAGTTGGTAATGGATACATCTTTCTAGAATTTTTGAAAGGGGTGAAAGGATTGCAATTGGGCAGTAGTTGGAGAGATCTGTGGAAGAGCCGCCTTTGTGAAGGGGGATGATATTTTCCATAAGG